>NW_012105509.1:82313-115357 GCF_000951045.1 Mandrillus leucophaeus | reverse complement strand
AAGTGTTCTAAATGAAAGAACATTAAAATTATATGACTCTCAATGCAATGTGTGATTCCTGGCTGGAACTGACTTAGAAAAAAACAAAAGAAATTAAAAAGGACAGCTGAGATAACTGGAGAAATGTAAATATAAACTGCATATTCAATAATAGCATTCTATCAATGTTAAACTTCTTGTGTTTTTGATAATTGTGGTTATGTAGGAGAGTATACTTGTTTTTAAGAGATACTTGCTGATGTATTTTAGGATAAGTTGACATAATGTCTACAAGTAACTCTCAAATGATTCAGGAAAAAAATGTACATATATGCACCTATATATATTATATGTAGAAAAAAAGGCAATATGGTAAGATGTTTGCCGAATCTAGGTGAACAATATACTGGCATTCCTCATATTATGTATGTAACTTTTCTGGAGGTTTGAAATATTTCGAAATGAAGACTTGGAGGGAATAAAATATAGATGCATATTACTGATACGTAAAAATATTCATAACATTAAGTGAGAAAATTGCATTGTCTTTCAAAGTATACATTTCTCTGCAACTCATATTGGTCTGACTAGAAAGAGGAAGTTTAAGCAACAAGGATTTCCCTTCAGCCAAATTGCTTGAAAGAACGCTTGGTGCTTTGACTTTCTCACTTCCTATTCATGTCAATGTGAATTACAGTCTGATGGTAGGTCCAAGGTGGTCAGCAGTAAGGGATTTTTATTTTTTTATTTTATATTTATTTATTTTTTCCTAGACAGAGTCTTGCTGTCTTGCCCAGGCTGGAGTGCAGTGGTGTGATCTTGGCTCACCGCAACTTCCACCTCCCGGGTTCAAGCAATTTTCCCTGCCTTAAAATAAGAAGTCAGTGGGGGAAAAAAGATGAAAGCTGATTGAGTGCAGTGGCTCACATCTATAATTCCAGCTATTCAGGAGGCTGATGTGGAAGGATTACTTGAGGCCAGGAATTCAAGACCAGCATGAGCAACACAGCGAGACATTATCTCCACAAAAAAAGTAAAAAATTAGTCAGGTGTGGTAACACATGCCTGTAGTTCCAACTACCGGGGAAGCTGAGACGGAAGGCTCCCTTGAGCCCAAGAGTTTAAGGCTGCAGTAAGCTATGATCTTGCCACTGCATTCCAGCCTGGGCACAACAGGGTGAGACCCTGTTTGAAAAAAAAAAAATTAAAGCTATAGTTGAGATAGAATGTGTCCCTTTATGGGTCATAATCTCAGACACCGTTTATTTTCTTGGCTTCTTCAATGAAACTATATATAATAACCACACCTATTTTTTTGTTGTTTTGTTTTGTTTTGAGATGGAGTCTTGCTCTATCGCCCAGGCTGGAGTGCAGTGGCACGATCTTGGCTCACTGCAACCTCCGCCTCTTGGGTTCAAGTGATTCTCCTGCCTCAGCCTCCTGAATAGCTGGGACTACAAGTGTGTGCCACAGTGCCTGGCTAATTTTTGTATTTTTAGTAGAGACAGGGTTTCACCATGTTGGCCAGGATGGTCTCGAACTCCTGACCTCATGATCCGCCTGCCTTGGCCTCCCAAAGTGCTGGGATTACAGGCGTGAGCCAACGCGCCCGGCCCACACCTATTTTTTTCCCCTCCAAATTACCACTAGTGGACTTCCTGTCTCAATTGTTCCCTCTCCTTTTCTTTAATAACTTAAAACGTTCAATCACTTTTCCTGCTTTAAGTCTCCCTTCTTTACTAAATACTCCAAAATCTACATTTTTGACCTTCTTATCATCTCTAGGATTTAGAGAGAGGGTAAAAGATATTTCACATGAATAGACACCATGACATCAACTCAACATTTCCAAATCTGATCTCAAAATCATTCTCTCCTAGGTTTTCCTTGTTAATGTCCCTACTTCTTTCACAAGGTATTATGAACTGTTTCTTTAAAATCTCTTCCAATTTTGGCACTTTTTCATTCTCACGTAAGTTGTTAATGAATGTGGAGAAAATAAACAATATTCCTTTTGTTTAGCACTTCATTTCACCCTTGGATTATTATAAGTGGGTTTTTAACTCAACTTCTGTCCTCTTCTATTCTGATCTAGGTTAATGCCTCATATATATAAACCTATTAAACCACTATTTTGATCATTCCACTTTCTTTATAAAAACTACAATTGCTCTTTATTCTAAATTCCTATGTAACTTTCAAGATACTTTGCAATCTGGTCCCTCCTCACCTACCCAAACAATCTTCAGAGTACTGTAGTGCTAACATTTAACTTATAGAAATTCAATCATACTTGTTTAGCAATAATAATACACTTTTTAAATGTGCTAGCAATGCCACTTGCTATTCTACTCAATGAATGTATGCACTGATGTAATCAAACCCAACTGTTAATGCACAGAAAGAAAAACCTAACGAAAGGATGAATACATTTCGAAAATGTCCTGACCACTGAAAAGTGCCCAAACAAGTATAGTTTTACCATATCCTTTCATGTTCAAAAAATGCTGAAAAGCACAGGGAAATAACAACTAAAAGTAGAAATAATTATTTTAAATATTAACCTCAGGCCGGGGCAGTGGCTCATGCCTATAATTCCACCACTTTGGGAGGCCACGACAGGTGGATTACTTGAGGTCAGGAGTTCGAGACCAGCCGGGCCAACAGGGTGAAACCCCATCTCTACTAAAAATTCAAAAATTAGCCAGGCATTGTCGTGACCACCTATAATCCCAGCTACTCAGGAGGCTGCGGCAGGAGAATTGCTTGAACCTAGAGGGTGGAGGTTGCAATGAGCCGAGACCCCGCCACTGTGCTCCAGCCTGGGCGACAGAATGAGACTCCATCTCAAAAATAAATAAATAAAATAAAATAAAACAATAAAATTAAAAAAAATAAGTTTCTAAAGAGAAAGATGACTATGGACAGGAAGACCCACCAAATTAGAATCTTTATAAATATGCTCAAGTACTTCAAAATTCAAGCACTTCAATATTTTACTTTATAAATATGATCCTGCTACATTACTACATACATATTTAGAAGATTTTTTTTTTTTTGAGACAGAGTTTTGCTCTTGTTGCCCAGGCTGGACTGGAGTTCAATGGTGCAATCTCGGCTCACTTCAACCTCCACCTCCCAGGTTCAAGAGATTCTCCTGCCTCAGCCTCCCAAGTAGCTCCCACAGGCGCCCACCACCATGCCCAGCTAATTGTTTTATATTTTTAGTAGAGAAGGATTTCACCATGTTGGCCAGGCTGGTCTCAAACTCCTGCCCTTAGGTGATCTACCCGCCTCAGCCTCCCAAAGTGCTGGGATTACAGGCATGTGCAACTGCCCAGCCTTAGATGCATATTAAAGTGTAAGGCTATGCATAAAGTGATATGTATTTTACTGGTGATTTAAGAGAATTAGGAATATTTTGATCATTCTCAATTTTCAACTTAAAAGGGCTCTAAAACCTATTCCCAAATAATATTGAACTCTGTTAGATAATTCACATACTTAGCTCTCATTAGACAATGTCAAGAAACCTTTTGTTACTCAGGAGCCAATTTCGAAAAAAAGTTGTAAACTCTGTATTTTTTTTCATAAATTATATCAACAGGCTATTAATAAATACATTTGTGCTTATATATTACTGCATTCTATCAATGAAGGAGTGACTAGAAACTTTACAGATTGTATTATAATTACTGGCCATAACTCTTTTTTCTTTTTTTACTACTGGCCATAATTCTGTATTTGATGAAGACACTTCAGAAACTCATTTGTTTTCCATTTATTGACTTTATAAGTTTTTAATTTTGAATTCTGGGTCACAAAAAGTACTCTTCAATCCACTTTATTTGAAACACAAGATTTTCTTCAGCCACTGTTCTAGCAATAACCATATACAGATTTCAACATTGAAGAGGCAATCTACCCACTTAGAGCACCCCACACTACTTTCTGTCCTCAACTTCTCTTTTTTACTGTTCCCCTTCATAAATCAAGCCCACCAGCTACCTTCTCTAGCTAGACTACTTATTCTCTGGTTTGATTTTGTACATATATCCAAACATTGTCTAATAATCAAGGCAAAACTCTTGCATGCATCAAGGGCAGGAATTTTTGAAAGAATGTATAAAAGAGCAAATTTTTCAATTGCTGTCTTAGCAGTGAGAAAAAGGGAAAGACTCTGCCACAGAAATCTGAGCAAAGAAACCAGGCAGTCTTAGAAAAAGGGCAAGAAAGAAGCCAGCCAGTTGTTTGGGGCTAACTAGTTCACGCCTCAAACCAAATATACAAAAGAGGTCTCTCATCCCAGCTCAACAAAGAGGAGAATCATAAAGAATCTGGGGACTGGAAACTCCATTACTCCTCAACACTGTTCACAAATTGCCTATCACTATGCTTAGCACCTAACAGCTACTCAAATATCTGTTAAATGAATAAATGGATAGATGAATGAATGAGTGAACAAATGGGATAGACACTGTAGTCAAGGTGAATGTGTTCCAATGGAAGTTATCCTCTGTGTCCTTCATTTTTGGTCAGGAATACTAAGCATAACTAGATCAGATGTTTTATAATACAGACTATTCATTATTTAGGACCTAGTTTTAAGTTCTAGGCTTCTCTAGGATGCTGCCCTTGATTATGCCAACCTAAAACTCTCAAAATTCTTTCATCCAGCTATTTTTAAATAACTGTTTTACTTTGAAATATCTTGTATGAAACCTATGTGTACGGTATAAAAATTAATACAATGAATACTACATGCTACTACCATCTATGTTAATAGGACACTGCCAATATCCTAGAAGTCCCTTGTTTGCCCTTGCCCAATCCCATTCCCCTCCTTCTCTTCAGTAAAACCACTATATTGACCTTAGCAAAGACCAATTTCCTAACTGTTCTTTCATTTATTACCTTTGAAAGTTTCCCTATGCAATATATTTCATTTCCCCTGTTTTGGAACTGTATATTAATAAAATCATATTTTCTGCATATATTATATGGCTACCATCCACCAAACTTTTAAAACTTCTTTACTTTGGAATTTTTCTAACATATAAAAAAATAGAATAGTATAACAAAGTCCTATATACACATCACATAGTTTCAACAACTATCACCATTTTACCATTCTCTTATTTGATCTATATTGGCATTGTTTTTAAAATCATCTTCATTTCTATACCAATTATTTCACTGTTAAATACCATACCATTGTATACAAAATACATATAATACCATTTTAGACATAATGAAGCTATTAGATTTAACAACATGTATGTGTCTCATAGTCCACACATTCAAAAGTTTCTCTATATGTATACGTATAGACATAACTAGAAATGCATACTAGAAATATGCATGCATACATATGTACATGTGGAAATGGAACTGATGCTTCTTAGGATACATAAACAATCAACTTTAATAAGTAATACTAAAGTTGGTTGTAACAACTTAATGTAATACCAACAGTGATGTGTGAATTCATGTTGTACCACTTCTTTACCAAGACTTAATATTGTCAGACTTTTTAATTTTATGATGTAATGTGTATGGTCTTCTGCTTCTGGCTATGATGGAGTAACCAGTACCAGCCTGTGCCTCCTAATGTAAATAACCATAAAACTGATATGAATATGAAACAACTATTTTTAGGGATTGAACAAAAGTAGTGTAAGACTGTGATCTCTGAGAGAAGAGCTCACAAAATGGGCTCCACAATCACCCCAGCTCTCTTTCTGGGTACAATTTCCTAACCATGGCACAGCAAGCTTCAGCCCAAGCAAAGTATAACTGTCCTGCTGAGCTGAGAAGGTAGTGCTTTAGAGTTCAGTACAGTTTAAGCAGTGGAACCTGTGGAATAGAGCACTGGAGACAATCTATGCAGGGAAGAGTCGGGCAATAAGTCCATGTGAGGGTCAGGCTGCTGTGTGTCCTTGGCTGGAGGCAGAGCACATGTGTTCAGGATAAGACTACCTAAGACATATCCTAAAGTTACTGCTATGTGGTTAAGCTGAACAGATATACTAAAGGTCCAGTAGTGCTGGGGGATGGTGAGCATACAAGCCCAGTTAAGAATGGATACCCTTCGTAAGCCACTCGTTAACACTCTGGGCATTCATCTGTGATACAGTTTTGAAATGAAGCCATGCTACAGAATAAGATCTACACTCAAGTACAGAGAATAAGACCTGCTCTAGACTCACTAGCAAAGCCTAATATAAAACCTGACAAGATCTAGAGGAGACACAGAATGTGGAGGTTAAGTTCTGTCAAGTTAAAGAGGCTTTCCACAGATCTAACCTAACAAAGAGTAAAATAAGCCTACACAATTGCAAGTGTAGCCTACAACACCCAATAAAACAAAAAAACTCAACAGCCTTCAGAGGAAGATGACATCTATAATCTCTACAGCATATGTATAATGCACAGTATAAAATTTTTAAAAATACTAGCAGTGAAAATAAATAAGAAAATGTAACACATAGTCAAGGTAAAAAAGCAGTCAGTAGATCGCTCAAATGTTATCACAAGGTTTCAAATGTCAAATGTCAGATTTTAAGACAAGGACTTCAAAGCAACTATTATAAATATATTTGAAGAAACAGAAGAAAAACATGGTCTTAATAAGTGAACAGACACGAAATCACAGCCGAAAAAATGCAAACTATAAAAAATGGAAATTCCAGAACTGAAAAATATATACTTGGACGGGTCTAAAAATAGAATGAAAATGATAAACAAAAATTAGTGAAGTTTAAGTCAGACTGATAAACACAGTCCAATCTATAGAACACAAATATTTCAGGAAACAGAAAGAACCAGGCATGGCGGCTCACGCCTGAAATCCCAGCTACTCAGGAGGCTGACGTGGGAAGATCACTTGAGCCCAGGATTTCACAAGAAGTCTGGGTAGTATCTCAAAAAAAGAAAACAAAAAAACAGAAAGAACCTCAAGGACCTGTGAAACATTATCAAATAGCATAACATACCTGTAAGTGAATTCCCAAAGTAAAAAATGAATAAGGAACAGAAAAAATATTTGAAGAATTAATGACTGAAATGTCCCCAAATTTGATGAAAAACATCAAATTACTAATTCAAAAGTTTCAGCTAACCTCAAATTAGATATATTCAAAGAAAACCAAACCAAGACACATCACAGTAAAACTGCTAAAAATCAATGGTAAAGTAAAAGTCTTGAAAGCCAGAGAGGAAAACAACACATTACACACAAGGGAAAAAGAATACAAATAATGGCTGACTTCCGTGGTTCTCAACTGGGTTTTGATTTTGTCCACACCTCCACCATACATTTTTTATTGTCATGGGATTGGGGTGGGGGGATGCTACTGGCATCTTGTGGGTAGAGACTAGAGATAATGCTAACCATCCTATGACATATAAGACAACTTCTACAACAAAGAATCACCTACTTCGAAATGTTAATAGTACTGAGGTTGAGAAACCACCACACACAGCTAATTTTTACATTTTTAGTAGAGATGGGGTTTCACCATGTTGGCCAGGATGGTCTCAATCTCTTGACCTTGTGATCCGCCTGCCTCAGTCTCCCAAAATGCTGGGATTACAGGCATAAGCCACTGTGCCTGGCCTCTGAAATCAGGTCTCTTGATTCACTTGACTCTCCAGCAGAAAGAACTTTAGTTCAAAACCATTTCTAAAGAGAGAGTGACTACAGTTAACTTGAGAGCTCATGTTGTCCATGAAAGGAAAGCGATCTGAGAAGTCTTTCAGAGTAAGGTTTAGGAAGAGTGTAAAAGAATTTTGCATTTTGAAATATACAACATAATCCAGGCACAGTGGCTCATGCCTGTAATCCCAGCACGTCGGTAGGCCGAGGCGGGCAGATCACCTGAGGCTGGGAGTTTGAGACCAGCCTGAGAAACATGAAGAAACCCCGTCTTTACTAAAAATACAAAATTAGCCAGGCATGGTGGCGCATGTCTGTAATCCCAGCTACTCGGGGGGCTGAGGCAGAAGAGTAGCTTGAACCCAGGAGGAGGAGGTTGCAGTGAGCCGAGATTGCACCATTGAACTCCAGCCTGGGCAACAAGAGCGAAACTCCATCTCAAAAAATAATAATAAATTTAAAAAAGAAATATACAACCTAAGAGGACTAATAATGGAACTGTGGCACCTGGAAGAACTCCACAGACTATACTTTGATGGTACAGTTTCTATGTAAAGGCTGCCTAAGCTTCCATATTCTTTAAATTCTTGGTCTTCCCTCCATTTGTAGCATTGTTTCTGGTCCCACATAACCATCTGGTCTTTGTTCTTTCTTTATATATGCCCAGTTTTTTACAGTTTTCAAATTCTTTACAACCCCATGAGGTGGAGAGGGTAAAAATGATCCCTGCCTGAGATTCACAGAAGTTAGGTTTCGGTCCAGAACTGCACTCCCAATGGAATTTGCACATAGTTGACTGCTAGTCAAGAACAAGCTTAGCCAGACAGGTTCTCAACTTGGTGTACTTCTCTAATAAGGAGAAAAGTTCACCTCAAGTGATGGTAAGGAGACAGGAAGTTTACATGACTCTCCTCTTGACAAGTCAGTATGAAGCTATTGTTTCTGTCTGCCAGCCATCTCCTGATAAATGTGCACAGCATTTCCACCTTTATACCAAATACTCTGCCACAACTGAAGTTCCTTTCACTATCTGAAATAAATACAGGTAAGGACTTGCCTCATTTCTAAGGGGGATGCTGCATAAGACAGTGAAGTAATCAGCAAAGTCAAAGTGAATGAGAGCCATCCGGTCTTCCAAGGCTCAAGGACCCCAATAATTCCAGAATGCTGTCCGGGTCAAGGCAGAAGAAAGCCACTAAAGGTGGGCTTTCTTGTTGACAGTGTAACCTCTCAACAATGTGCTTGCTGATGGTCTCAATCACCTAACTACTGGAAATGTTCTCTCAAATACCACAAAGCTAAGTACATCCAAGAAAAATTCTGGGAACTGATGTTTAGGCCACCAGTGAGGAGTATAAGTTCACCTGATAATATATAAGTAGTACTGGACAAAACTGGTATATTTCACTACTGTAAAAGCAATGAGCCTAAAGATTAGATTAAGTGACTGGCAGATGTGATTCAGAAGTTTCAAATTTGAAGGTTCTTCCTAAAATGTTGGAGATAAACACATTAGTATATTTAAGTTTCTACACAAGCAACTTGGGCAGAGGATAGAATACTGAGCAACTTGTAATGGGTTTCTCTCTCTCTTATTCTGTAAATACAAATTAAACATTTCTAGTTAGGGGAAGGTATCATGAGATAGTGGACCAGGAAATACCTGAGCTCATAAGCCCAGATGCTAGCCAATGATACCAATAATAAGATGTAAAGGCCTACCAGCGTATTTTTGGGATGGACATCTGATCTCTACATCCTATGCTAACAAAGCCTTCAATACTGTACAGATTTATACCACTCAAGCAGACCACTGGAAAGGAAGACAAATAGGTGGACACAAAAAAGCAGAGACAACTGACCAACTGCGGTGGCTCATGCCTATAATCCCAGCACTTTGGGAGGCCGAGGCAGGTGGATCACAAGGTCAGGAGTTCAAGACCAGCCTGGCCAAGACAGTGAAACTCCATCTCTACTAAAAATACAAAAATTAGCCGGGCATGGTGGTGCATGTCTGTAATCCCCTGGGAGGCTGAGGCAGGAGAATCACTTGAACCCCGGAGGTGGAGGTTGCAGTGAGCCGAGATCACGCCACTGCATTCTAGACTGGGTGACAGGGCAAGACTCTGTCTCAAAAAAAAAAAAAAAAAAAAAAAACAGAGACAATCAACCTACCTTGACTTTAGACCAAGGAACAACAACGTGGCACCTTCGAGAAGTAAATAAATCAGCTTTGGCTTGCCTCTTTTGTAGTACCCATCCCCCTTTAATTCTAGCCTTTTAGTATTGTTATGAAATATGTCTCCTAGAAGAATGCATAAAATATATATGTGCGGCCGGGCGCAGTGGCTCAAGCCTGTAATCCCAGCACTTTGGGAGGCCGAGACGGGCGGATCACGAGGTCAGGAGATCGAGACCATCCTGGCTAACACGGTGAAACCCCGTCTCTACTAAAAAATACAAAAAACTAGCCGGGCGAAGTGGCGGGCGCCTGTAGTCCCAGCTACTTGGGAGGCTGAGGCAGGAGAATGGCGTGTACCCGGGAGGCGGAGCTTGCAGTGAGCTGAGATTCGGCCACTGCACTCCAGCCTGGGCGACAGCGCATGACTCCGTCTCAAAAAAAAAAAAAAAAAAAATATATATATATATATATATGTGCAACTTATCATGCATTCATGTAACAACTACGAGAAACACAACTGTTAGTATTTTAGAAACTTCTGAGTATCCTACACCTCCCCCCAGCCCCTACAATGAACAAATTCTGACTTATGTAATAATTATTCCAGGTTTTTCTTTATGCAACTATCTATATACGTAAGTATACCTAAAAAATCATGTTTAATTTAACCTGTTCTTGAGTTTTGTGGAGTCATATTGTGTATGAACCCTCACTTCTTTCATTCAGCATTGTTTTCTTTATGTATTCATAAAGATGTGTATGGCAATCTTTTTTTCTCTACTATATAGCTACTTTTCACTACTATAATGATGACATAGTCAAGTACTGATAAATATTTCAAATATTTTCAATTTGTGACTATAATGAATTATTCTGCTATATTATTACACATTGCTCCTGATGAACACATCTAAATTCCTCTAGGGTAGTGCCATCCAATACAAACACAATGTAATCTTAAATTTTCCATAACTACAAAAAATATAAAAAGAGGTACATTTTAAATATTTAATCTATTTCGACATGCAATAATTATTAAAATTTGAGATATTTTATATTCCTTTTTGTTACTAAGTCTTCAAAATTCAATATTTTACAGTTAAAACACATTCTATTTTGACTAGCCACATTTCAAGGGCTCAATGTCTTTGTTAACCAATGTTAACCAATTGTTTAATCAATGTTAACCAATGTTAACATGTGGTTAATGTCTACTACATTTAAACAATGCAACTCGAGAATATATTCCTGAGTGGAAATGGTGGATCATAGCATATGGTTGACCATTTTTTATTCCCACAGACAGATAGAGGTTCTTGCTCCAAATACTCCCAAACTCTATTTACCATCTGATGTCTTAACACTGCTAATGTAAGTTTCATGAACTATTTCATTGAAATATTTTTATCTCCTTGACTAATAATGTTGAACATCTTGTGTTCCGTCATTTAGACTGCTTCTTTTGTAAAAAGTTTGTTCATGTCTTATAAGCGGTATACTGAATCTTTTCTTCTTTTGTTTTTTTGAGACAGTCTCACTCTGTCGCCCAGGCTGGAGTGCAAAGGCACAATCTTATACTGATTTTGTTTTAACAGTTACACAGTTACAAGCATTTAGTAAATCTACTTTATGGATTCTTTTCTTTTTTTTAAGAGATAATGCCTCACTATATTACCCAGGCTGAAGTGCAGTGGCCATTCACAGGTGCAATCATTGCACACTATAGCACTGAACTTTTGGGTTCAAGGGATCCTCCTGCCTTAGCCTCTAGAATAGCTGGGACTACAGGTGCATACCACTATGCCTGACTTACAGACATTCTTTAATGCCTAGACCGTTAGTGGTTTGGGGACTTTTTATGCTTCTTAAAAAAACTGATATATGTATGTTAGTCATACATACTTCTGGGGTACATGTGCTATTTTGATACCTGTATACAATGTGTAATGATCACATCAGGGTAATGGGGATATCAATCACCTCAAATATTTTTCTTTATTCTCTTCTATTTTTTTCTTTTTTATTCAAGTGATCACAATCTTTCTTCAATCTGTTAATGTGAATTTCCTTTACTAACTTTTCTAATGTACAATTAATTCATGATCTTGAATGAACACAACTTGGTTATCTATTTTTTTAAAAAAACTGCTAAATTTGTTTACTAAAATATTGTTTAGACTTTTAAAAAATTATTACTATTATTATTTTATTTTATTTTTTTGAGACAGAGTCTTACTCTGTCGCCTGGGCTGGAGTGAAGTAGCGTGATCTCAGTTCAATGCAACTGCCTCCCAGGTTCAAGCGATTCTCGTGTCTCAGCCTCCCAAGTAGCTGGGACTACAGGTGCCCACCACCATGCCCAGCTAATTTTGTATTTTTAGTACAGATAGGATTTCACCACATTGGCCAGGCTGGTCTCGAACTCCTGATCTCAGGTTATCCACTTGGCTTGGCCTCACAAAGGGTTGGAATTACAGGCATGAGCCACCATGCCCAGCTATTTAGCCTTTTTATACCTAGGTAATGCCTGACTCTCATTCATATTCTCATGAATTCTAATTTCTTATGTATAGTTCAGGTACCAACGATAGGTTCTTCTCATAAGTATTCTCCCCCACCACTACCATTTCCACAAATATTTGACTTATTATTATTGGCTCTATTCACTGGAAATATTTGTGCATTCCTGAAATCAATCATTCTAATTATAAAGAGATATGTTAATAAAATATCTATATTTGAAATTATTATAGAGTTTGAAGATGTTTTAAATTGTCATAGCACCATCTGGACTTTCTTTTCCACTCAATTTTGAAGTTATATACTTTTCTAGAAATCTGTCTTTATAAAAATGTTCAAATTTATTGCTCTAAAATTATATTTTAAAATTTCTGTATGATTAGTAAGTATATCCCCTATTGCATTCCATGTAAAATATCTATTTTCTTTTTTGTTATCATAAGCTTAATTCTAGCCTTTTTGAAAAATTAAGTCCTGATATGATTAAGTCATAAATTAAGTCCTCTATTATGTGTTAGATGTAATTAATTAAATTCTGCTATTTATTTCCTTCCATATTTTTTATGGGGGTTTATATTGTTAATTCTTTTCCTAACTTCTTGAGATCAATGCTATAGCAGATTCTGTTACGTTGTTCAATCCTCATATTCCCCAGAAGAGAAGATTATGCATATTCATCACTGTCACCTGCCTTTTAAGAATATATATTCCAGGCCGGGCGTGGTGGCTCAAGCCTGTAATCCCAGCACTTTGGGAGGCCGAGACGGGCGGATCACGAGGTCAGGAGATCAAGACCATCCTGGCTAACATGGTAAAACCCCGTCTCTATTAAAAAATACAAAAAAATAGCCGGACGAGGTGGTGGGTGCCTGTAGTCCCAGCTATTTGGGAGGCTGAGGCAGGAGAATGGCGTAAACCAGGGAGGCGGAGCTTGCAGTGAGCTGAGATCTGGCCACTGCACTCCAGCCCGGGTGACAGAGCGAGACTCCGTCTCAAAAAGTATATATATATATATACACACATATATATATATATATATATTCCAAAATTAGCCAGGTTTGGTGGTGCATGCCTGTAGTTCCAGCTACTTGGGAGGCTGAAGCACAAGAATTACTTGAGACCAGGAGGTGGAGGTTGCAGTGAGCTGAGATTCATGCCACTGCACTCCATCCTGGGTGAGACAGCAAAACTCTGTCACCACCCGCCCTAAAAAAAAAATATATATATATATATACACACACACACACACACACACAAATATATAAACATGCACATCTGTGTATATAGTGTGTGTATGTATATATATTCCCCATCCAAGTACAAAGAAATGATAAATGTTCGAGGTGACATATATAAATTACCCTAATTTCATAATTACATACGGTATGCATGTATCAAAATATCACACATATCCCATAAATATATACAATTATTATGTATCACTAAAAAATAAATTTCAAATGGAATGAAAAAATATATGTTCCCCAGCCTATAGGCTTGGCCATATAGTCAATGGAATACAAAAAATGCACAGAAAGCACATACAAGCAGCAACGTCAAATCTAACTAAGATTTGGCTCTGCCTCTTGTTCTTCCCCTCTGCCACATGAATAAGCATGTATTGTATAGGAACTGCTGTTCTGGAATTAATCCCCAAATGAGAAGACAATTGGAGAAGAACCAAACATACAGAGCTGCAATAGCTGACCCACAGCCAATGTCAGGTAACATGAATGAGAAGCTTTTGCTCTATCTTTGAGAATTGGGGGAGTTTTTTGTTTGTTTCTTTCTTTTTTATTTTGTTTTGAGATGGAGTCTCGCTGTGTCGCCCAAGTTGAAGTGCAGTGGCACAATCTCTGCTCACTGCAACCTGTTGGGGGAGTTTTTTTTTTAATAAAGCCAAGATAATATTGGTAATTGGCCTATTAATTTCAAGTGTTTTCCCTAATATTTGCATTTAAGCCTATTGCCTTAGCTGCACCTTTTAACTTCAGTTATCATTCAATTCAAATTTTCTAATTTCTACTAATTTCTTCTTTGAATGCTGAGTTATTTAAAACCATACCGTTTTCAGGAATATGGGAATTTATTTCATTTAGTTTTATTATTATTAATCACTAGCTTGACCAGGTACAGTGTGGCATGCCTGTAATCCCAACACTTTGGGAGGCCAAGGCCATAGAAATCTCTTGAGGCCAGGAGTTCAAGACTAGCCAGGCAACATAGTGAGACCTCATCTCTACAAAAGTATTTAAAAATTAACAAATAAAATCACCAGTTTAATTCCACTAATAATGTGCTTTGGAATTCACTTTATAAACCAGCGGAGGTCTAAGTACCATGTATATACTAAAAAAGAACATATGCTCTGCAGTTCTTAGGCAAAACGTTTCTGAAATTACTTTTTATTGTCTGATTATGCCTTGTTTATATAGAGAGTAAATCACTCATTACAACAGTGGATTTGTTTTACCAATTTTTGTTTCATATATTTGAAGCTTTAATATTAAATACATTGAATTTGAGGTTATCTCCTCTGATAAACTTCACTTTTTATCATTATATGACACTTGCACACTAGTAATGCTTATCTCTAAGCCAACTTTGTAAGTCTATTCCATCTGCTATTAATATGCGTGTATGTTTTGGTTTTTGGTTTGTTTGTTTTTTTTTTTATATGGAGTCTAGCTCTGTCTCCCAGACTGGAGTGCAATGGTGCGATCTCAGCTCACTGCAACCTCCACCTCCCGGGCTCAAGCAATTCTCCTACCTCAGCCTCCCAAAGTAGCTGGGATTACAGGCGTGCATCACCACACCCAGCTAATTTTTGTATTTTTAGGAGAGATGGGGTTTCGCCATGTTGGCCAGGCTGGTCTCGAACTCCTGACCTCAGGTGATCCTCCCACCTCAGCCTCCCAGAGTGCTGGGATCAGAGGTCTGAGCCTATGTGTATTAAGTTTTCTTTTGGTTATTTTTTTTTAATTTGGTATGTAGTTGGATTTTTAAAATAATTTTTAATTATGTTAAAAAACACATCACAAAATTTACCATCTTAACCATTTTAAAGTGTGCAATTCAGTAATGTTAAATATATTCACACTGCTATGCAACAGATCTCCAAAACTTTCATCTAGCAAAAATAAAACCCTATACCCATTAAGCAACACTTTCCAGTTTCTCTCCTGCCCTCAGCTCCTGGCAACTACCTTCTTACTTTGTTTCTATAAACTTCACCACTTTAGTTAGGTATCTCCTATAAGTGGAAACATACTTTGATTGAGTCTTTTTGTGACTGAAGCATAAAGTCCTCAAGGTTCATCCGTGTTGCAGCAAGATTTCCATCCTTTCTAAGGTGGAATAATAATCCATTGTATGTATATGTTACATTTTGCTTATCCATTCCTCCACTGAAAGACATTTGACTTACTTCCACCTCTTGGGTATTGTAAATAATGCTACTCTGAACATGGACATGCAAATACCTCTTAGAGATCCTACCTTCATTCTTTTGGATATATGCCTAGAATTAATATTGCTAGATAACATGATATTTCTATCCTTAATTTTTTGAGAAACTGCCATCCTGTATTCCATAAGGGCTGCACCATTTTACACTCACACTGAGAGTTCACAAGGGTTCTAATTTTTCCAAATCCCTGTGAACAATTGTTATTTTCTGTGTGGTTTTTTAAATGGTAAACATCCTAATCAGTGTGAGGTGATAATCCTGTGATTTTTTTTTATTTGCATTTCTATTCTGAGTAGTGATTTTGAGCACCTTTTCAAATGTTTGTTAGCTTTTTTTTTTTTTTTTTTTTTTTTTTTTTGATGAAGTCTCAGTCACCCAGGCTGGAGTGCAGTGGTGCGATCTCAGCTCACCACAACCCCCACCTCCAGGGTTCAAGCAATTCCCCTGCCTCAGCCTCCTGAATGGCTAGGATTACAGGCGTGCACCACCAACCCTAATTTTTTTGTATTTTCAGTAGAGATGGAGTTTCACCATGTTGGCCAGACTGGTCTTAAACTCCTGACCTCAAGTGATTGACCCACCTCGGCCTCCTAAAGTGCTGGGATTACAGGCGTGAGCCATTGCGCCCAGCCTTATTAGCCATTTTCATATCACCCTTAGAGAACTGTCTATACAAGTCTTCTGTCCATTTTTAAAATTAAGTTATATTTTTTGTTGATTTGTAGTTCTTTATATACTCAGGATACTAATCCCTTATCAGATATATAATTTGCAAATATTTTCTCCCATTCCATAGGTTGCCTACTGTTAACTGTGTCCTTTCATACACATACATTTTTAATTTTCAAGAATTCCATTTGTCTACTTTTGTTCTATAACATGTGATTTTAGTGTGATACCCAAGAAACCACTGCCAAATCCAAGATCATGAAGGCTTTCCCCTAAGGCCTTCTTCTAAATGTTCAATAATTTTAGGTAATATGTTTAAGTCTTTAATCCAGGTTAATTCACCTTCGTTTATGGTATATGGTAAAGATCTAACTTCCTTCCTTTACACGTGGATACCCAATTTTCCCAGTATCAATTGTTGAAGAGATTATCCTTTCTCCATCGAGTGGTCTTGATACACTTGTCAAAAAAATCATTTACCCGGACAGGTTCAGTAGCTCACACCTGTAATCCCAATACTTTGCAAGGCCAAGGCGGAAGGATTGCTTAAGGCCAGGAGTTTGACACCAGGTATAACAAGACCCTGCCTCCACAAAAAAAAGCTGTTATAAAAAACAACAAATAAATGGACAGTCATCTCATGTTCATGGATGACTTAATATTGTTAACATGTCAGTACTACCCAAAGTATCTGCAGCTTCAGTGCAATGCCTATGAAAATCCCAATGGTATTTTTTGCACAGTTAGAAAAATTCACCCAAAAAATTCACATGGAATCTCATGGGACCTTGAATAGCCAAAACATTCTTGAAAAAGAAGAGATTTGGAAGCTTTAGAGTTCCGGATTGTTACAGTAATCAAAACATTGTGGTACTGTCATGAAGACAGACATACAGACCAATTGAATAGACAGTCCGGAAATAAACCCTAATGTATATGGTTAAATGATTTTTTTTTTTTTTGAGACGGAGTTTCACTTTTATTGCCCAGGCTGGAGTGCAGTGGTGCGATCTCAGCTCAATGCAACCTCTGCCTCCCAGGTTCAAGCAATTCTCCTGCCTCAGCCTCTCGAGTAGCTGGGACTACAGGCCTGCACCGCCACGCCCGGCCATTGTTTGTATTTTTAGTAGAGATGGGGTTTCACCATGTTGGCCAGGCTGGTCTCAAACTCCTGACCTCAAGTAATCCACCTGTCTCAGCCTCCCAAAGTGCTAGGATTACAGGCGTGGGCCACCGTGCCCAACCCGATTTTTTTTTAATTAATTTTTTTAATGTGTAATTAACATATAGTATAATTCACTCGAGTATACAATTCAATTGTTTTTCATATATTCAGAGTTTCACAACCATTACCACAATCAACTACAGAACATTTTTATCACCTCCAAAAGAAGCCTGATAACCATTAACAGCCACTCCACATTTCCTCCTAGCCACTCACCAGTACTGGTGTGTAGCCTGTTAGGAACCATGGTGAGTGGTGGGCGGGCAAGCGAGTAAAGCTTCATCTCTATTTACAGCTGCTACCTATCACTCTCATTACTGCCTGAGCGCCACCGTCTGCCAGATCAGTGGCAGCATTAGATTCTCAGAGGAGCATGAACCCCTTTGTGAATTGCAGATGCGAGGAATCTAGGTTGTGTGATCCTCATGAGAATCTAATGCTTGATGATCTGTCATTGTCTCCCATCACCCCCAGATGGGACTATCTAGTTGCAGAAAACAAGCTTACAGCTCCTGCTGATTCTACATTATGATAAGTTGCACAATTATTTCATTATATATTATAACGTAATAACAGAAATAAAGTGCACAATAAATGTAATGTGCTTAAATCATTCCAAAACCATGCCCCCCAGTCCATGGAAAAATTGTCTTCCATAAAATTAGTCCCCGGTATCAAAAAGGTTGGGGACTGCTGCTCTATAAAATGTAGTCTTTTATGATGGCTCCTTTCACATACTGTCTTCATAATGCTTTCATATTGTATCATGTATTAGTCCTTCATTTCTCTTTCTCTGAAGCAGGTTAGAGAAAAAAGATCTTAAGACAAAAAATAAAAATTTAAAAATCGGCCAGGCACAGTGGCTCACCCCTGCAATCTCAGCACTAAGGAAGGCAGATCATTTGAGGTCAGGAGTTCAAGACCAGCCTGGCCAACATGGCAAAACTCTGTCTCTACTGAAAAATACAAAAATTAGCCAGGCGTGCCTGTAATCCCAGCTACTTGGGAGGCTGAGGCAGGAGAATCACTTGAACCCGAGAGGCAGAGATTGCAGTGAGCTAAGATCACGCCACTGCACTCCAGCCTCGGCGACAGAGTGAGACTCTGTCTCAAAAAATAATAATAATAATCAAAAAAAATTAAGTACTTCATTTCCTTTGATTGCCAAACACTCTATTGTATGGATATACCACATTCATCCAAACATCAGTTAATAAAAATCTGAGTTCTGTTCATTTTTTGAAATGCTGAAATGAACATTCATGTACAAGAACATGACATCCATGTGCATAAATGTCTTTGTTTCTTTGGATTACATACATAAAAGTGGAATTGCTGGGTCACATAGTAACCCTATGTTCAGCCTTTTGAAAACTGCTAGACTGTATTCCAAAGCAGATGCACCATTTTACATTCCCACCAGTGTGGTATGAGGGTTCCAACTTCTCCCTATCCTCACACTTGGCAGTGTATCTGTCTTCTTTATTATAGTTATCCTGTAGGGCATAACATGGTATAATTATGATTTTATTTCAATTCCCCTGGCGGCTAATGATGTTAAGCAACTTTTCAAGTGTCTATTGGCCCCATGTATCTCTTCTTTGAAGAAATGTCTACTCAAATTCCTTGCCTATTTTAATTTATTTATTAGTTTTTAGAGACAAGGTCTTGCTTGATTGCTCAGGCTGGAGTGCAGTGGCACGATCACAGCTCACTGTAACCTCAAACTCCTGGGCTCACACAATCCTCCTGCCTCAGCCTGTGGAGTAGCTGGGACTACAGGCACACACCACCACATCTGCCTAGTTTATATCTTTATTTTTTTTTTAGAGACAGGGTCTCACTAAGTCGCCCAGGCTGGCCTTGAGCTCCTGTTTGCCCTTTTTAAAATTAGGTTATTCATCTTATCGATTTGTAAGAGCTCTTTGTATATTACAAATATTTTTCAACACATACAGACGGGTAAAAACTTTTTTTAAAGAAAAATTTTTGGAAGAAAATAAGCTCTTTGCCCCTCCCTCCTTTAATTTGCAAATATTTTCTCCTAATCTGTTACCTTTTTTTAGGTTTTCTTAGAAGTTTTAGGTTCACAGGAAAACCAAGCAGAAAGTACAGAGTATACCATAGACCTCCTGCACCCAAACACATACAACCTCCCCCACTATCATCCTGCACTAGAGTGATACATTAGTTACAATAGATGAAAACACTTACAGTATTATCAAAATTGTCCTGTACATTTTCTATGGGTTTTGAGAAGTGTACAATGGCATGTATCCATCATTAAAACATCATAGAAAATAGTAGCACTGCCCTAAAAAACCTGTGCTCTGTCCATTCATCTCTTCCAACCCTTGGCAATCACTGATCTTTTTACTGTTACTATAGTTTTGCCCTTTCTAGAATGCCACATAGTTGGAATCATACAGTATGTAGTCTTTTCAAATAGGCTTTTTTCACCCAATATAAACTAAGTCTTGGTATGAATCCATGTCTTTTCACAGCTTGATAGCTCATTCATTTTTGAGCTCTGAGTAAGTCCACTGTAGGAATGTACCACAGCTTGTTTATCCATCCACCTACTGAAAGATACCTTGGTGTTTTCCAAGTTTTGACAATTTATGGATAAAGCTGCTATAAACATCCATGTTCAGGTTATTGTGTGGCTATACATTTCAACTCATTTGAGTAAATTTGCTAGATCCTTTGGTAAGAGTATGTTTAGTTCAGTTTTGTATAAAACTGTCAAACTACCTTCCAAAGAGGCTGTACTGTTTTGCATTGCCGCCAGGAGTGAATGAGATTTCCTAATGCTCCACATCCCTGCAAGCATTTGGTGTTATTGTTTTGGATTTTGGTGCTCCTAATGAGTCTACAGTAGCATCCCATTGTTGTTTTTACTTGCAGCTCCCTAATATTTGATATCGAGCATCTTTTCACATGCATTTGCTGTTTATCTTCTTTGGTGAAGTGTCAGCTCAGTTCTTTCAATAGTTTTTTCTTTTTTTCTTCAATAAACTGATCTATCAACCATTTTTTCGTGAACCATTTTTAAATTGGGTTCTGTTTTCTCAGTTTTAATAGTTATTTGTATATTTTGGATAATAACCCTCTATCAGATTTGTCATTTGCAAATATTTTCTAGCAGTCAATGGCTTCTCTCCTTTTTTAAAAAAAAATTTTTTGTAGAGACAGTCTCACTATGTTGCCCAGGCTGGTCTCAAACTCCTGGTCTCAAGCAATCCTCCCACTTCAGCCTCCCAAAGTACTAAGACTATAGGCATGAGCCACTCACTGCACCTGGCCTTCCTCATTCTCTTGACAGTATCTTTCACTGGGCAGAAGTTTTTAATTTTGAAGAATTCTAGCTTATTTCTTTCATGGATTGTTTTGGTGTTGTATCTAAAAAGTCATAAGCCCAAGGTCATCTAGATTTTCTCTTAGATCATCTTCTAGGACTTTTACGGTTTTGTCTTTTACATTTTGGACTACGGTCCTTCCACTTTCTCCCCCCTTTCTGAAGGGTGAAGATTCATTTTTCTTCACATGAATGCTCAGCTCTTCTAGCACTATTTGTTGAAAAGACTTTTCTCTATTGTATTGCCTTTGCTCCTTTGTCAAACATCAGTTGACTGCATCTGTGTGGGTCTATTTCTGCACTTTCCATTCTGTTCTATTGATTTAGTTGTCTATTCTTTCACCAATACTGTATTGTCTTCATTACTGTAGCTTTACAGTAAATCTTGAAGTCAGGTAGTATCAGTCTTCCAATTTTCAATGTTGTATTAGCTATTCTGGGTTTTTTAGGTGTTTTTTTGCCTCTGGAGATATCCACAAAATCATTAGCTGAGATTTTCATTGGGTATACTAAATGCATCTCAATTTAACAAGACCATAAACTGCACAGAATCTATAGTTATGTTGGAAAGAATTGACACGACATTATTGAGTCTTCCTATCTACAATATGAACATGGAATATTTCTCAATTTACCTATTCCTTTTTTTTTTTCCCGAGACGGAGTCTTGCTCTGTGGCCAAGGCTGGAGTGTGTGACCTCGGCTCACTGCACCCTCCGCCTTCTGGGTTCAATCAGTTCTCCTGCCTCAGCCTCTCGAGTAGCTGGGACTATAGGCACGTGCCACCACACTTGGCTTTTTTTTTTTTTTTTTTTTTGAGACGGAGTCTCGCTCTGTCACCCAGGCTGGAGTGCAGTGCAGTGGTGCGATCTTGGCTCACTGCAAGCCCCGCCTCCCAGGTTCACGCGATTCTCCTGCCTCAGCCTCCCGAGTAGCTGGGACTACAGGCGCCACAACCACGCCCAGCTAGTTTTTTTGTATTTCAGTAGAGACGGGGTTTTACCGTGTTAGCCAGGATGGTCTCAATCTCCTGACCTCGTGATCCGCCTGCCCGCCTCGGCCTCCCAGTGCTGGGATTACAGGCGTGAACCACCGCACTTTGCCCCTTTATTTCTTTCATCAGGGTTTTGTAGTAATCCTCATATAGATCCTGTACATATTTTGTCAGATTTATAACTATTTCATGTATTAGGGTGCAAATGTAAATTGTATTGTGGTTTTTTGTACAAATAGCCCCAGGCTTACGATAGTTTGACTTACAATTTTGCCTTTACAATGTTGTGAAAGCAAGAGGCACTTAGAAGAAAAAACTGTACTTCAAATTTTTTAATTCTCCCAGGCCAGCAATATGTGGTATACTTTCTTGCAATGCAGGGCAGCAGCAGTGAGCCATTCTGTTTTTCACTTTCAGTATAGTAATCAATACATTATATAAGATATTAATACTTTATTATAAAATATGCCTTGTGTTTAAATGATTTTGCCCAACTAAGGCTAACATAAGTGCTCTGAGCAGGTTTAAGGTAGACTAGGCTAAGCTATGATGTGTGGTAGGTTAGGTGTACTAAATACATTTCAGTTTAACAGTATATTTTCAATTTATGATGAGTTTATAAGGATGTAACCCCAACATAATTTGAGGAACATCTATACTGGCTTTTCACTCTCTGTATGGTATCCTTTGAGATTCAAAATTTTTAAATTTTGATGGTGTCCAACTTACCTGTTTTTATCATTTGTCGCTTGTGCTATTAGTATCATATGAAAAACCACTGTTAGATCCAAGGTCATGAAGCTTTTACACATCTTATCCTAAGAGTTTTATCCTTTTTCCTCTTAAATTTATGAATTTAATTCATTTCAAGTTAATTTTGATACGTGATGTAAGATAGGGAGGGACCCAACTTCCTTCTTTTGTATGTAGGTATCAAGTTGACAGAGTCCCAGTTGTTGAAACAACTATTCTTTCCATACTGAATGGTCTAGGCACATTTGTTGAAAAGTTAGTTGAAAATAGACATGTTTATTTCTGGGCTCTCAATTTTATTCCATTGATCTATATGTTCATCCTTATGATAGTACCACTATCTTGATTACTGCAGCTTTGTAGTAAGTTTTGAAATCGTAAAATGAGTCCTTCAATTTTGTTTTTGTTTTTTGTTTGTTTTGAGACAGAATTTTCACTCTTGTTGCCCAGGATGGAGTGCAATGGCGCAATTTCAGCTCACTGCAACCTCCACCTCCCAGGTTCAAGCAATTCCCCTGTCTCAGCCTCCCAAGTAGCTAGGATTATAGGCATGCACCACCATTCCCGGCTGATTTTGTAATTTTAGTAGAGACAGGGTTTCACCATGTTGGTCAGGCTGGTCTCCAACTCCTGACCTCAGGTAATCCACCCACCCGGCCTCCTGAAGTGCTGGGATTACAGACGTGAGCCGCCGCACCCGGCCATAATTTTGTTATTTTTTAAGAGTGTTTTGACTACTATGGATTTCTGAAATTTCCATATGAACTTAGTTCACCTTGTTAATTAAATGGGTATCCTTCAAACTGCAATTTGCAAACTTTAATAACTTTAATCAGTACCTTTTTTCCAGATATGAAGTTACATTTAAATACTAGATTCATTTGCTGCTCTCTCTCCCAGTTTGTGTTAATGTTATAGTAAATCTATCAGACATCATAATTGCTTTATACACTTAATATTCACTTAGGTTTATTCATGTATTTATTACTTGTTTTGCTCTGCAGTCCTTTCTGTGTTTCTGACATGTAAAATCACTTTTATTCTACCCTTTGGGACTTTCTTTCATGAGGCTCTGCTGGTGGCAATTTCTCATATTCTACACTCTTACTGAAAGATATTTTTGCAAGGCCTACAACTAAAAGTTGATAGTTATTTTCCCTTGCAAATTAAAGCTATCATTCTATTGTCTATTGGCTATCACTGTTGGGAAACTAGCTATCAGCTGTCTAATGATTCTTCTTTCTTGAAAGTAATCTGTCTTGGGCCGGGCACGGTGGTTCACGCCTGTAATCCCAGCACTTTGGGAGGCCGAGACTGGCGGATCATGAGGTCAGGAGATCGAGACCATCCTGGCTAACATGGTGAAACCCCATCTCTACTAAAAATACAAAAAATTAACCGGGCGTGGTGGTGGGCGCCTGTAGTCCCAGCTACACGGGAGGCTGAGGCAGAAGAATGGCATGAACCCGGGAGGCAGAGTTTGCAGTGAGCCAAGATCGCACCACTGTACTCCAGCCTAGGCAACAGAGCAAGACTCCGTCTCAAAAAAAATAAAAAAGAAAGTAATCTCTCTTTTTTTTCTGGCTAAACTCTGACACCTCTCCTTAGTTCTGCAGAGGTCCTAATTGCCTCTTACAATAATGACTTGGCCCCATTCTCTCTACCCTTTCACTCTGGAACTCTGACTAAATGTGTATTTTACACCTTCTCCATTATCCTATATTCCAAGTTTCTTGCTTACCTTTTTTTAAAAAAATAAAAATAAAAAGCTTTATAACAAAATCTACTAGATGTTAAATTACAAAATTTGATTTAAAACTTATCAACCGATAGGAAAGACTGTGTAGAAAATCATTCTGTACCCTCTTTTCATATATTCTATTTCTTTGCTACTCTGGAAATTTCTGAATAAATTCTTGTGAACAGTCTTCCAAATGACTAATTCTCCAATTCTGTCTAATCTGTTGTTAATCCCTTCAATTGATTTAGCTCTTAATTTTAATCATAATTGTTTTTATTTCCAGAAGTTCTATGGTTATTCTTTAGGATTTCTTCTTTTCTACACATATTTTTATTTCCTTAAACATAGTAAGCCTAGCTACTGCATATTTTGTTTAATAATCTGACTATCTAAACTATTTTAAGGGGCCAGTCATGGTGGCTCACACCTGTAATCCCAGCACTTTGGGAAGCCGAGGTAAGCAGATCACCTGAGGTCAGGAGTTCGACACCAACCTGGCCAAAATGGTGAAACCCTGTCTCTACAAAAAATATAAAAATTTAGCTGGATGTGATGGCACACACCTGTAATCCCAGCTAGTTGGGAGGCTGAGGCAGGAAAATCACTTGAACCTAGCAGGCAGAGGTTGCAGTGAGCTAAGATGGTGTCACTGCACTCCAGCCTGGGCGATGGAGCGAGACTCCATTTCAAAAAAAAACTATTTTAAGGTATGTTTCTGCTGCCTGTTACTTTCTGCTCATTCTCACATGCAAGATCTCACTTTTTTGTTAGATTATTCACTTTATGTGCTGCTAACTTTCCTTGCAATATAATGTAAATAAAGGAGGTCTAGAATAAAGGTGAATATTTTCACACACACAAAAATATCTTTATTTTCATATGCTAGGTGTCTGGGAAACAAAAAGACCGCAATCACATTAAATTTACAACTAGTGTTTCCTTTAGTCACCCACAGAGTATGAACTTGGGTTTCATGAATACAACTTCTAGCCCAATTTTTTCCTCCCTATTCTGCTCAGCACAACCAGAAAACATTCTGGTTTTTTGTTTTTTGTTTTTTTTTTTTGAGACAGAGTCTTGTTCTGTCACCAGGCTGGAATGCATTGACGTGATCTCCGCTCACCGCAACCTCTGCCTCCCGGGTTCAAGTGATTCTCCTGTCTTCAGCCTCCCGAGTAGCTGGGACTACAGGCACGCGCCACCATGCCCAGCTAATTTTTGTATTTTTAGTAGAGGTGGGGTTTCACCATATTGACCAGGGTGATCTCGATCTCCTGACCTTGTGATCCACCCACATCGGCTTCCCAAAGTGCTGGGATTACAGGTGTGAGTCACTGCGCCAGTCAGAAAAATATTCTTTATAGAGTCCCTTAGGGGAGTAGGTAGGAAGCAAGTTTAGTTCTTTCACTGTAAGTGTATTCTTTAGGGTACCTTTTTTTCCCATAGATTTTTGGGGAACAGGTGGTATTTGGTTACATGAGTAAGTTCTTCAGTGGTGATCTGTGAGATCTTGGTGCACTTTTGGGTACCAATTAAATGGGAAAAGGAATCCTATGGGAATCCACAATTTTGGCTGGTCCCTGAGTTTATGTTTTTTACCCCTGTTTGGGTAGCTTCTACAAAGGGTCCTAAGGGTAAAAGTAAGTTTCAGTACTTCACTTCTGTATAGTTTTATCCTGATAATAACGTACCTAACATATCTTCAAATATTTTAAGCAGATATTTTCTTACCTATAAGCCTATTCATTTTAGTAGTCTTCAGCAGTAAATATATGCCAAAAACAGAATAGAGCCTTTACTCACTCTCTGGTCCAGTTCAACATAGCTTCTGGATCCACTAAAACTCTTATTGCAGAGGTCGAAAATCAGTACTAAACTGCCCTATCAATTTGGCATACTTTTCATTCCTATCTAATTCAACCTGTAAAGTTGCTGACACACCTGATTATTCTCTTAGGGCCAGCTTTTGACTTTCACAACAACACACTTTCCTACACAACGGCTATATAATCATTCCTCAAGGCTCAGATGAGATGGGTCTTCTCAATTCTATATTTCCTCTGCCACCTGTTTGTCTTAGCCTACCAATTCATATTCTATATGGATAGCCTCTTAACTGGATTTCTTCTGCCCATTTTTGTCCCTGTACAATCCATTCTGTGCCAAAACAACCAGAGTGATCTATTAAAAATAAAAATTAGATGTTACACTGCCTTTGCAAAGCCTAAAGTACTGCATTTGAACTTTAGATAAATTCCACATTATTTAACATGGCGCATAAATGATATGACTCCTGCCTATTCATCTATAATTAACCTTTTATATAATACCGTAGGCAAATTGACCTTTTTTCCATTTCCTCAAATACGCCAAATTCTTTCCTGCCACATATCCTTGACATTTACTGTTCCCTCTTTCTGGAATACCGTTTCCCTACTCTTTGCTTGGTTACATGTCCTACTTCCACTTCAGATTTCACTATTACTGACTTTCTCAGAGGCCTTCCCTGACTACTCAAAGAAACAGCATCCTATTTTTTTCTTTTAGAATATGTATTATAATTTGTGATTAAGTACTTCTTGTGGGTTTATGTCTGTTCCCCCAATTATCTGTAGGTTCTAGGTATGTAGAAACCCTATTTGTTATCTTCTCACTCTGTGCCCAGTTTCTAGCCGTGCCTGGCACATAGTAAGCATTCAATGAGCATATGTTAAATGACTGATTTCTCTCCCTTTAAGCAGACCCACAGGAAAAGTATAAGTCTAATGAGGAACTACATGTAGACCACAGAATCAGAACCAAAGAGAATGAGTTAAATGACAGGAATGTAAGAATCAAGTCAAAGTAAGATATATTTGCAATTATAATGGTTAAAGTTATATAGCCAAGATTACTTTCTGTTAATATTTAATGAATAAGATCAGCACAT
Organism: Mandrillus leucophaeus; assembly: GCF_000951045.1. Lineage (NCBI taxonomy): Eukaryota > Metazoa > Chordata > Mammalia > Primates > Cercopithecidae > Mandrillus > Mandrillus leucophaeus. The sequence continues at coordinate 87,881 of NW_012105509.1, read as the reverse complement.
ACCTCAAGAACTCAATACATGGCTTTTAATTATTGTTGTCTATAATTTAAGGAAATAATTACCTACAAATGGCATGTTTCTCAAGTTGGCTTACAAATTTGTTACTACTAGGAAGACTGGAAAACATTTTCCCACAGAACCAATATTACACACAATGGTTGGGTTCCTTTGGTTAGTGCATAATGTTTACTCCATAATTTATTTACCCACTTTAACAAACATGAATTGAATATTTGTGCCAGAAACCATTCTAGCACTAGAGATACAATAGTAATGAACAAAATAGACAAAAAATCCTATTGTCATTGGTATTACATCCATGGTTTTTCTCCAAGAGAATAAAAGTAAGTAAAATATATAGAATTATAGATAATGATATATGCTATGGTGAAAAACAAAGCTGGGTAAAGGGATCGAGAATGGGGGAAGAATAATTTTAACTGATTATTAGTAGAATGTACTAGAATCTCTGTTCTAAAAGGATTTAAGATAGGTATTACTTACAGAAACTAAGTATTACAAATAAAATAGCAATGCTTACACTAGGAAAGACTTTCAATTGAGAAGCATTATAAAAACACACTTCCTTTCCCATAGCAGTAGGACAGGCAGAGAACTACTCAGGCTCTAAGTCACATAACAAGCTATCATAGCCTGAGGCAGGTTCTCCAAGAAGGCAGTGGTTACAGAAGGCTAAAAGCAGTACTGGGGATTCCAGGAAGAAAAGAAATGAGGAGCCAAGAAGGCTAGGACACTTCTTGCTGATGATATGAAGCCCCATCAACAGGCAGTCCCCTCTACCCAGCCACTAGTTGGCTAGCTTTTCTTCCTACAACTTTAACTATTTCCAACCAAGATCAGTTTCCTATTTGGCATATAATGTTTCCCTTATTATACCCTATCCTGAAAACAAATATTTAACTATTGGGACTTTTCTGATAAACTTAATGGCAAAAAAAGATCCCTTTTTATCCCCATATCTGTGCCATTATAATTCATATTGAAGGAATGCAGATACCTGGTAAACTATTCTGGTTCTCTATTTTACCTTAATAACTAGGATAGAGACCAGGATCTGAGGTGAAATGCAAGAAGATAAAACAAATTAGAACAAGGCTGTAAAAAGTAACCCTAGCACCACAGTAATGACTAGACCAAGAGAGACAATCATCCAGTTTAGTCATTTATAGTTTGTCCACAACCATTTCCACTATCTTAGATCATTCACCATAGATTAAGTGGGGAAAACAGAAAAGGGGAAGAAGAGTGCTCTCTAAAGCCACTGGCTCATACAGCTGTGGTGATAGCCAGGTAAGTAAATTAAGTATAAGTATATAAATCAAGCCTGTCCCCACAGGTAAGTTGTTTTTATTCTTTCATATGAGAAAGGGCGTTCTTAGTATTTTCACCTAAAAAAAAAAAAAAAAAAAAAAAAAAAGCAAGGGTTTAAGTCAGTGAGTGCTAATTTTCTTTTGTAATTACAGTATTCATCACGCTGTTACTTTCATAAAATAAAATGATTCCTCAGGTAGTAATTATCAGGTATATTTCCAGGAATTTTAAGTTAAATACAATGTATTTATATTCAACATTTCATAAAATAGAGCCTCAAGTTTAAGAAAATATAAACAGCAACATACAATCAAAACAAAGCATCAGTAGAAAGATGTTGGCCAGAAACAATTACCTTTATGGCTGTATGTTTGTTTTCATCTTCTTCCATCCATAGATCCTGTTCATAATAATATAAGCCATCATTGATAACTTTAGCAAGTTCAGATGTGATTTTTGCCCGAGACATGTGGTTGCCTGTTCGATCTCCTCCGGGATGTTTTTTCACATAAGGTGGTGTCTGAGTTACAATCAAAATCTTGTTTAAGTCTTGGTCATCAATTTCATAATCTGAATCATTATCAGACCAATCAGTAAATGTGTTTTTTCGTCCTATTTGTTCAATCTCTTCATCAAACAAAAAATCAAGTTCTTCTTGTTCTGGTTCTTCTGAAGAACATAGCTGATTTAATGACCCTTCAGGGACAGACACTGATTCCTGAAGGAAGAAATTGGTAATTTATATAAAAAACTTTCTATCACTTTTAAATTAAATGTCATAAAACAGTGTTGCAAGTAAGTAATATCAAGCTTTTATGCTCAATTACTAGTTTAACAGCCAAACTGTAAAAGAAAATCAAGTTAGTATTATTTTGGCCCAGTAAATTTAAGACTAAAGAAAAACAGAAAGTTGAATAAAGAAAGGATTACATTAAAGACTCTTTTAGAGTTGGAATAGTCTTAATCATCAATTACATTGCAATGACTCATCTTACTGATGAAAACAAACGCCCAGAGATATGAAAGTATTTGCCTATGATTTCATAATTATAAACAGAACCAATTATCTGGGTGTGGTTGTAGATTCCTATAATCCCAGCTACTCAGGAGGCTGAGGCAGGAGAATCATTTGAACCTGGGAAGCAGGAAGGTTGCAGTGAGCCCAGATCGCACCATTGCACGCGAGCCTGGGCAATAAGAGTGAAACTCTGTCTCAAAAGATAAATAAATAAACAGACAGACAGATAGAATCAAGGTCTTCTGATTTTCAGAGTCAATGGTCTTCCCTATTCCAAACCTTTTTACCTCACAATGATAATAACATAGTTTCCTAGCTAATCCCTCTACTCTATCCTCATCCCCATTCTACATGGCCCAATTTTCATGTCAAATTCACGCTAATATTCAGCAAATGTTAAAATGTCTACTCCTCAGGCCAGGTGCCGTGGCTCACGCCTGTAATCCCAGCACTTTGGGAGGCCGAGGAGGGTAGATCACAAGGTCAGGAGTTCAAGACCAGCCTGGCCAACATGGTGAAACCCTGTCTCTACTAAAAATACAAAAATTAGCCAGGCACGCGCCTGTAGTCCCAGATACTCGGAAGGTTGAGGCAGGAGAATTGCATGAACCTGGGAGCCAGAGGTTGCAATGAGTCAAGATCACGCCACTGGACTTCAGCCTGGGCGACAGAGCAAGACCTTGTCTCAAAAAAAAAAAAAAAAAAAAGACAAATTGTCCACCCCTATATAGAACTTAAAACAGCTAGGCCAGGTGCAGTGGCTCACACCTGTAATCCCAACATTTTGGGAGGCCAAGGTGGGCAGATTGCCTGAGGCCAGGAGTTTGAGACAAGCCTGGCCAAGACCCCCGTCTCTACTAAAAATGCAAAAATTACCCAGGTATGGTGGCGTGCACCTGTAGTCCTAGCTACTCAGGAGGCTGAGACAGGCTGAGACAGGAGAATCACTTGAACCCCAGAAGCAGAGGCTGTAGTGAGCTGAGATCGTGCCACTGTACTCACAGCCTGGGTGACAGAGCAACACTCCATCTCAAAAAAAAAACTTAAAACAGTTGTTGGTTTACATTAAAAGTCTAAGCTTTTAGATCCTAGATCTTCTAATATATAAACTAGTCTAAAACTCCCAACAGCAGGAAGTAGTTTCTCCTTGGTGTTACCTTCATTGGTCATCCTCTGGCCTATTTTACCCTTCAGTTCATGCTAACTTCCTATGTCTAGGAAAAAGACAATTCCTCCCTTTCAAAACTCCCAATAACGTAGATCCATATTCATTTAGTCAGTTGATAATTATCTGAGTGCTCCCTCTGAGCCAGGCACTGTTCTAGACAGGGACAGACAGCAATAAATTTAACAACAACTATGCCCTGATGGAGCTAACAATCTAGTAAACAGAAGGCTGCCCAAGATGTTTTTACTAAAAAAAGGCAAGTTGTAAAACACTGTGAATATATATATTTTAAAAACATTGATGATGTATTTTAAACTATATACATTGCTTTTCACATTTGCAAGTACATAATAAAAGTCTAAGACAATAAACACCAAACTGTTCAATTTGTTTTTGTAATTTCTAAGGAAAAGACCATTATTAAGAGATTAGGAGTTGAAGATGACTAAAGTTTGCATGCTTATTTGCAGTAGTAATACACAGTGCAAAGAATAAAAGCAATAAATGCACATCAATACTGAAAACACGTATTACTATTAGAAGATCAAAGACTTTTACGACTTTCTGGAAAGCAGAAAATAAATGGGATTGTATTGATAATAAACAAGAGTAGAGAAAACAGCAACCTAGAACTCATACAAAGGTTAAAAGGGAAGTAAAAGCCATTGATAACGCCAGAGTTCTAGAAAGTTTTGAGATGGCAGTTAGAAGGAGTAGGAATGGACTACTGGATGGTAATCAAAATAGGTATTTGGAAAACCAACTATAGAATACAGCTAAAACAGTCAATCCAATCCCTTTATCTCAGAATATAAAACTATATAAAGATCGCTCCCAACTAAAAGCCCGAGAATTACTTTCTAAACAAAATAAGATTTCACAAGAGAGGGCTCATGTTTTGGGTACTGGGGCTGAATAGAAGTTGAACACATCCTAGTATTATTTTGAACCTCTAAAATAGAGTTGGGGGAGGAAAAGAAAAGGTAATTTCACCAATGAATGAGATACACTAAGAAATTCTACGTCTCAGAGAAAAGTACTCCTTTTTTTTTTTTTTAGCAATTTTGGAGAAAAAGAGCCAGCATCTCTATTCTCTGCCTAGGTGTCCAAGTCCATAGGACGTTTTCACTTACCAAGAGTGTGCAATCGGCTGAGCGCAGTGGCTCACGCTTGTAATCCCAGAAGTTTGGGAGGCCAAGGCAGGTGGATTGCCTGAGGTCAGGAGTTTGAGACCAGCCTGACCAATATGGTGAAACCCCGTTTCTACTAAAAATACACAAAAAAATTAGCTGGGCGTGGTGGCAGGTGCCTGTAATCTCAGCTACTCAGGAGGCTGAGATAGGAGAATCGCTTGAACCCAGGAGGTGGAGATTACAGTGAGCCGAGATCATGCCACCATTGCACTCCAGCCTGGGCAAACAAGAGCAAAAATCTGCTTCAAAAAAAAAGCTAAAAATAGAGTGTGCAATCATACCTCACATTAAACAAAACAGCCCTGGATGAGCAGATTAGACCAAAAAAGAAAACCATACCAATTTACTGATATTAATATGAACCATCAACCAAAAATCGCCGGATATTAAGAAAGCCTTCAAAAAGCAACCAAAACAATGATGGAAATAATGAAAGTATCAGAAGAGAACTTTTTTTAAACACCCAACACCCAGTAGTTAGATGATCAATCATGGAGGTCCAACATCAGATGAAAACAGATACCAGAAAGTGGAAATCAGAGAAACATTAGTTTCCCCAAAATGAAGGACATGAATATTCAGCACAACGAATAAAAATACACCTGACTGAGCTGGGTGTGGTGGCTCACGCCTGTAATCCCAGCACTTTGGGAGGCTGAGGCAGGCGGATCACGAGGTCAGGAGATCAAGACCATCCTGGCTAACACGATGAAACCCCATCTCTAATAAAAAATATAAAAAATTAGCCAGGTGTGGTGGTGGGCACCTGTAGTCCCAGCTACTCGGGAGGCTGAGGCAGGAGAATGGCGTGAACCCGGGAGGCAGAGGTTGCAGTGAGCAGAGATCACGCCACTGCA
>NW_012105509.1:75477-80967 GCF_000951045.1 Mandrillus leucophaeus | reverse complement strand
AAAAAAAAAAAAAAAAAAAAAAAAAACACTGGAAAAAAACACTCCAGCCTGGATGACAGCTAGACTCTGTCTCAAAAAAAAAAAAAAAAAAATCTCAAGAAGAAAAAAAAAAACACTTGATACAAAGAACGCGAAGGGACTGACTTTTATAAGATGACAAAAGAAACCAAGATGACAAAAGAAAAATGTTTTTAGAATTCCAAAGAAAAATGATGTCCAACCAACATTTCTATACCCACTCTAGAATGTTTTTAAAAGATCACTTTTTTAAAAGTATATTAAAAATAATGTCAATAACTGAGCTACCTCAACAGTTATCTCTGAAATATCTAGGTCCCCAGAACCTAAAGCCATGTTTCCTCCAGGCCAGATCCTCAGTCTATAGCATCAAAATACCATACATTTCAGATATACTGGCATTCTTTGGCCATAAAACTATACAGTTCTCCTTATACTTTTAAAACCAGCCACCAGAAACAATTTGCTGGTCCTCCACATCACAATCCTCTCAATACCTTCCATCCTCTTTAGAGAGCTTACTTTCAATATTTGAATCTTTTGAGTGGCATTCTTCCCAAGTTTATTTTTAGTGAACTTTTACTTTGAAATAATTATACATTCACATACAGTTGTAAGAAATAATAGAGATCTCACGTATCCTGGTTTCCCCCAATGTTAACATCTTACAAAAATATACTACAACATTCCAAACAAGGTATTGACTTTGATATAAATCAGTCTTAGCTTATACTTCCCCAATTTTACTTGCACTCATTTTTTATTTAGATCAAAGCAATCCTATCACATATGTAAGTTCGTGTATCTACCACCAGCGAAAAATGCAGAGCAGTACCACCACAAGGATCTCCTATTGCTGTTTTTATAAATATAACCATCTCACTCCCTTACGTACCCCCCACCAAAAATTCAATTTTCTTTTCCTTTTGTGCATTAAATCACCAAAACATATATAAAGCTGATGTATAAATCACCAACACTTACATAAACCTTATAAATAATTAACATGGGTATAACTTCAAAATTTATATATTTTCTGGCCAGGCTGCAGAGGCTCACGCCTGTAATCCCAGCACTCTGGGAGGCCAAGGCAGGCGAATTATTTGAGGACAGGAGTTTGAGGCCAGCCTGGGCAATATGGTGTAATCCCGTCTGTATCAGAAACACACAAAAAAATAGTTGGGCATGGTGGAGTGAGCCTGTAATCCCAGTAATTCAGGAGGCTGAGGCACAAGACTGTCTTGAACCCAGGAGGCAAAGGCTGCAGTGAGCCAACTTCGCAGCACAGCACTGCAGCCTGGGCAACAGAGCGAGACTCTGTCTCAAAAAAAAAAAGTCATATTTTTTCAACTTTATAAAAAACTGAAATATTATTCAAGTTAAAATTAGTCACAAGTAGAAAAACCAAGACAAAATTCTTTCTTTTTTTTTGAGACAGGATCTCACTGTTACCCTCCCTGGAGTGCAGTGGTATGATCATGGCTCACTGCAGTCTTGACCTCCTGAGCTCAAGTGTTCCTCCTGTCTCAGCCTCCTGAGTAGCTGAGACCACAGGCACATTCCACCAAAAAATTGGCATTTAGCTAATTTTTTGAATTATTTGTAGAGACAGGGTCACCCTATGTTGCCCAGGTGGCCCCGAACTCCAGGGCTCAAGCAATCTTCCTGCCTCGGTCTCTCAAAGTGCTGTGATTACAGGCATGGGACACTGTGCCCAGCCTCCAAAATTCTTAAATCATGTTCAGAAATAAAAAATATACTTTAAGGCCGGGCGTGGTGGGTCACGCCTCTAATCCCAGCACTTTGGGAGGCTGAGGCAGGTGGATCACGAGGTCAGGAGTTCAAGACCAGCCTGACCAACATGGTGAAACCCCGTCTCTACTAAAGATACAAAAATTAGCCAGGCGTGGTGGCTCGTGCCTATAATCCCAGCGACTCAGGAGGCTGGGGCAGGAGAATCGCTTGAACCCGGGAGGCAGAGGGTGCAGTGAGCCGAGATCGCGCCACTGCACTCCAGCCTGGGTGATAGGGCGAAACTCCATCTCAAAAAAAAAAAAAAAATACACTTTGAAACTTGATACAACTTATTTTCCTCATAGAATAACCCATAAGTGTCTACTGAAGGCCAAAAATTACAAATTTAAAACTTTGCTAAACTTTTCCAAATTTTACATATGCACCTAACAAACATAAAATGCACTGACCTTATACTCCACCCAGGGTATGTCACACTTCACTCAGTCTGTAACAACTTACCCTCAATTTCACTGGTGCTGGCTGATGTCTCTTTTTAACTTCTATCCAAGGTTCTGAGTCCAAGTCAGGCAAACTGGTGGACAAACCTCTAGACATTGCTTGAAGAATACTTGTTTCGCTATTTTTCTTTGGGCTCAATGGGCTTCCAATTCTTGGAGAATTTGGGGCAGACTCTAAAATTTTAAGTTAGTTCTATAGTTAAAATGATAATGGCTTTTCTTACTTATAAAATACATTTCATTTTTTCCTTAAATGGGGCTTGATATTTTTTCACAAAAACATGATCAGTCTCAACTGTAAGGTTTCCAGTGATTTTCAAACCTGAAGATTTACTAAAAAGTGAAACCATTGAATAATTAAAGGAATGTCACCAACTCTTACACAGACCACTACATTCACGCAAACTTCTCAAGAATATCAACGTGATTCACTTCCTAATTATGACAGTACAACTATTAGGAAGTCAAGTTCTCTGAAAAATCTTAGATTAAAATCTATAAATTACAAGGAAATTATGGAATCTCAATTGCTATTAAGCCATAGTTAAGCTAAATGCACATCTTATTCAAGATAAAATTAGTCTCTTGTTCTACTAGGGTCTAAACTAAAGCCGTTATTATTCCTAGTTTTCACATTTCCTTGGCTCAACAAGGTTTGCCTACTGCAATAAATGCAGTGTAGTCATTTACTACTTTGGCTCATACTGAAATACTTTAAAGAGTAAAATGTCGACCAGCCTGACCAACATGGAGAAACCCTATCTCTACGAAATATACAAAATTAGCCGGGCGTGGTGGCGCACGCCTGTAATCCCAGCTACTCAGGAGGCTGACGCAGGAGAATCGCTTGAACCTGGGAGGCGGAAGTTGCAGTGAGCTGAGATGGCGCTATTGCAATCCAGCCTGGGCAACAAAAGCCAAATTCCATCTCAAAAAAAAAAAAAAGAGTAAATGTCACATCACTACATCCCTAATGCACACAGCCCTGGCATTAAAAGCATTTAAAAGCTGTTGGAATTTGAAATGTCTTTCTATACAGTACACTTCTGTAGGTTTATTTTTAATCAAAATTATAAAACTCAAATTGTAGCCGGGCGCGGTGGCTCACGCTTTTAATTCCAGCAGTTTGGGAGGCTGAGGCAGGTGGATCACAAGGTCAGGAGTTCACGACCAGCCTGGCCAATATGGTGAAACCCCGTCTCTACTAAAAATACAAAAAAATTAGCCAGGCCTGGTGGTGGGCGCCTGTAATTCCTGCTACTCAGGAGGATGAGGCAGAAAATTGCTTGAATCCACAAGGCGGAGGTTGCAGTGAGCTGAGATCCGCACTCCAGCCTGGGCGACAAAGCGACACACTGTCTCAGAAAAAAAAAAAAAAAATCAAATGGCTTCTTTTATAAATATGTTTTCAAAAGTCAAAGAGTATTTAAGTATTTTAAGCCACATTCAGGTTCAGGTCTGAAGATGCAATATGAACTTGCTTTGGACACAAGGTGCCTTTAAAAAATGTAATCTCTAACATTAGGTTGTAAGTCTCAAATATACACAATAAAATTTATTTTTCAAAAATGTATACCATAAAATTCTTAACATCATTAACTTCTCTAAGTCAATTCATTGAAAATATGGAGAAGTTAAATGTTAGATGCAGAAAGCTGATATAAATTAACACCAGCAATCTTTTTTTTAGTATTTACTAAATGAAAGGCACATTTCAAGAATGGGTTTAAGAAGAGTATTTCAAGATTTTACGTTCATCTACATGCTAGACATAGATAAGAGTAAAAGCTTTAAAATCTTCCCCTTGGACACATGGACTCAACCAGGACTCAACTACTAGATTACTGTATTATTTATAGAAGACTATGTATTTGTTTCGTAACAGGAAAAGCTCTAGAACTGTGCTGTGCAACAGAGTAGGCACAGTCGGGCGTGGTGGCTCACCCCTGTAATCCCAGCACTTTGGGAGGTCAAGGCGGGTGGATCACCTAAGGTCAGGAGTTGGAGTCCAGCCTGTCTGACATGGCAAAACCCCATCTCTACTAAAAATACAAAAACTAGCCAGGCGTGGTGGTGGGTGCCTATAATTCCAACTACTTGGGAGGCAGGAGAATCCCTTGAACCAAGGAGGCAGAGGTTGCAGTGAGCCGAGATCGCGACATTCTACTCCAACCTAGGAGACAGAGCAAGACTCCATCTCAAAAATAAATGGATCTATTAAGTTAAATTAAAACATTTATTTAAAATATTAAAATTAATTTCAACTGTTTTCTAATTTTAATACTAAAATTTTAGTTATATATATGGCTCACATTTTCATTGGACACTGGTGCTTTATAACTTTATTAACAACACATGTATCACCAATTCATTCACAAAAAAAGTACAAGTGAAATACATGCTTTGGATGAACATTAACAGTCTAGTTATAGGAATGGGAAAAATATTAACTCCAGAGAACACTTTTTTTTTTTCTTTTTCATGAACCATACAGGAGACTTAATTTTTTTTTTTAAGAGACAGAGGCCAGGGCGCGGTGACTCACACCTATAATCCCAGCACTTTGGGAGGCCAAGGCGGGCGGATCATCTGAGGTCAGGAGTTCGAGACTAGCCTGGCCAACATGGTGAAACCCCGTCTCTCTAAAAAAATAAAAATAAAAATAAAAAAATTAGCTAGGCGTGGTGGCAGGCGCCTGTAATCCCAGCTACTCGGGAGGATGAGGCAGGAGAATCACTTGAACCTGGGAGGCAGAGGTTGCAGTGAGCCGAGATCACGCCACTGCACTCCAGCCTGGGGGACAAGAACAAGACTTCGTCTCAAAAAAAAAAAAAACAGAGAGAGAGACAGGGCCCCTTACAGCAGTACAGTGCCATGGTAATGCTCACTATAGCCTCCAACTCCTGGGCTCAAGCAATCCTCCCAACCCAGCCTGCTGAATAACAAGGACTACACGTACACACCACCATGCCCAGCCAACTTAAAAATATATATATTTTGTAGACTGGGTCTCACTTTGTTACCCAGGCTAGTCTTGAACTGGTCTCAAGCTATCCTCTCACCTCAATCTCTAAAGCGCTGAGATTATAGGCATGAGCTACAGCACCTGGCCCAGAGAACTCTTATTTCTAATACTATGAATTATCAATGTTCATACTAAATAAAGCCTTAAAAGTAGATGAAGACCTGGGCATGGTGGCTCATGCTATAATCCCAG
>NW_012105509.1:65581-75107 GCF_000951045.1 Mandrillus leucophaeus | reverse complement strand
TATATATATATATATATGAGTTTTTGGTATGTCACCCAGTCTGGTCTCGAACTCCTGGGCTCAAGCATCCTCCCAACTTTGCCTCCCGAGTAGCTGGGACTACGGGTGTATGCCACAACACTCAGCTGTTTCTTATAAAATGATCTCTAAATGTTATTTAAGCTTGAATTATGCTTCTACTGGGAAGTAAAGCATTTCAATATATTCACAACACATATGCTTAGAAATGAAATGACATTAAAACACTAAAGAATTTGGGTAAGATGAGAAAACATGCAATTCTTAGAATAAGACTTGTAAAGGTGTTAACCTCATAATAATTAATTTATACATATGCTCTGTGTGGTCTTCTGCATCTTTTTTTTAAATAATGAAGATTTCAAACTATACATCTGAACAGATTAAGGGTAACAGTAAACCCCTAATCTTCCAAGACAAAATGAGTTTAAATGACTTAGATTACCTGATATTAAACTTACTTAGAAACAAAAAACAAATTAGATACATATATTGAATACTTGTTATAATTCGTAAGAACACAGAAAATTTATCTTTGCTGCTTTTATTAACTGAAAATTATCAGTGGCCGGGCATGGTGGCTCACGCCTGTAATTCCAACACTTTAGGAGGCCGAGGTGGGCTGATCACAAGGTCAGGAGTTCAAGACAAGCCTGACCAACATGGTGAAATCCCGTCTCTACTAAAAATACAAAAATTAGCAAAGCATGGTGGCGCGCACCTGTAATCCCAGCTACTCAGGAGGCTGAGGCAAGAGAATCACTCGAACCCAGAAGGCGGAGGCTGCAGTGAGCCATGATTGCGCCACTGCACTCCAGGCCCTGCACGACAGAGCAAGACTCCGTCTCAACAAAAAAAAAAAAAAAAAAGGAAAGAAAATTATCAACTAAACTCTCCAAAGATAAATCACCATATACATTTCATCTTTGGTATGATTTTTTTTCTACCTTGGGAGGATCACATTTCTGGGTAATTAAACAGGTTTCCTGAAAAAGGGATTACATATTTTATGTGTGGCACTTTTTAAAATTCTCATTGAGTGGTGTTAAGAGTCAAAGGAAAAAAAAAAAAGTAAAGAAAGAAAAACACTACATTACAATGCCCTTGTGAAGATTATTAAAATTTAAAAAAAGAAAAAGAAAAACAACATTGTCAGGTACCTGACCTTTCAATTTTGATGAATGAAATCCTTTCATTTAAAAGTTAATAGCATAATACTAACAATATCCATAAAACTGCAAAACCTGTTTCAGAAGTAATCTTACCATTCCCATAATCAATGTTTTGTGGTGCATAAAGGTAGACTTCTGCTCAGTTCAACCCCTATTAGAAAATTCAACCTCCAGATAGGGAAAAAAAACAGAAATTTTAATCTCTTTGATGAAGAAGACCAATTATGTTAGAATATTTTACCATACAAATCTCTCCCAAATCATAAAGAGTTATGTCATTAAAATTTTTAAGGTCTTCAAATTTGAGATTAAAATGACATATAGTTTCACTACTTTTCTCTACCCATAGATACATATAAACACAGTCTATGCTTCTTATCCCTATTTCCACTTCAAATTTTTGGTGACATACTACTCCCCATTGACTTAAAGAAACTAGGCTTTCTTATCACTAGGAAATTATTAAGGTGAGAAATTTGGGAATTCATGGAAAGAGGTGATTTACATATTTATTCCTATGACCTAATGTGAACCAGTATAATTCTAAGAACCCTCCATCTTTCTATATTTCTTCATTAATCATCTAGTTGCTGATATATAATCTAAATAACCTAAAATGTATGACATTTGAATATATACTGGCTTGTTTCAGACAATATGTATGTGCATGCATCTGAGTGTATATAAAAAACACAAAAATGTACAAGACATTATGATTTTATTCTTATAATTTTATTAGTATGCATAAACGGTTGATGGACAGGCATTACCAACTTGACTGACCTATCTTACCTACCCTATAGAGAAAGTATATGTTATTTCATCTAACTTACCCAATGCCTGTTCACAAGTTGGCTAGAACTATCACCTTGGACCCAAGTTGATACAATAAATAAATCTAACTTATTTAATCACCCATTATATCTTAACAAAAAATAAATTAAAAACCACTAGCTAAAATAATGTCACTTTTCTTCAGCTTTTAAAATGTCTGTCCAAGTTGCTTACTGGAATTAGAAGCAGAAGCCTGACAAAGAAACATAAGATAAAAATACTGTGAGACTGCCCATCATCGATGCTTTGTTGATGGGACGTTCTCTCATATTGATGTATCAAAAATACATTTTGAAGAGTAAAGAAAGAAATACCCTCATCCAGTTCTTAAATTCCTTACCCCTTAAGTGTCCACATTAATAAATCTTATGTCCAAGTGAAACATCATGACAATATCTGAGTTTTGCAATGTACACTACACTGAAAGGCAAATCAAATAGCAAAGTACTTAAGAATCTGGGAAATGTTACTCAATCCCCTTTTTCTGCTTTATTCATCTGGACACAAGTACATAACCCTGGAAACAGAAAACATACTCTTGCAGTACTTCCAGAATAATAATAATTAACTTTCCCACCATGAATAAAAGCAGCCCATGCAGCCCAGGCCAATTACACAGAAATAGGCAGCTCCTATAAAAAGAGTAGCAGTCCTCTGGTCTGTCTCTCATTATCGCAAAGGTGGTTATCTCCACTGCAGTGTTGGCCCAACTTCCTCCACCAGGAGGTGGGAATAGACATTCTTGAACAGAAGACAGTCTGATCGCTTTCATTTTTGCAGCAGGATTTGTTCCAGTATTTATAATGGCATTTCAGTGAGTCACCTATTCCACTGCATATTCCGATCAAATGACATCCAAGAGCTTCAGAAGATCATCACCCTGACTGAAAAAAGTTTAAGCACACATTTTTTCCCAAGAGGGAATGTCTTAAAAATGATCCAGGAAAAAATTATTAACATTAAAGTTTTTGGAAATTCTAAACACAACCAAATTAAAGAGAATCCCAATTCTGATTTAGAATGTAGGTCATCTTATCTTTCCAAGACAAGATTAAAGCACATTGGTAACAAAATTAAAGGAAGACTACCCCACTCTTGAGTATAAGACCTTTTTAGAATAATCCAATCATACTATTCCAATTTTACAGGGGAAAACAGGATATATATCTATAGTTATTTAGTAAAAATAAAAGGAAGAAACTCCATACATGACAAAGTACACATATAATTTAAGAACAAGAAATATAAGACAGCTTTCCTCATAATTCTTAAATCCTTAATTTATACCTCTGTGAGTGAGGCAATATGAATACAAAATGGGACATCAAAAGTCCTTCAGTTAGCTTTAATTTTCCTATCAAATCTAAATAAACTACAAATAAGTAAGTAAGTAAACTGGACCAAATAACCCACTGTTACATCGTTTGCTCTAGAAGAAAAGATGTTACCTGTATGTGAGCAAAAGGCTTGGCCTGGTACAAACTCTGGACAATCAATCAGTTGAGAGAAGTCTGTTGGTGGCACATTGCGTGAAGGAGGGCCTGGAATTGGCCATTTTTCTGGTTCTATCTTTTTTCTCATTTTCTCATCCACAATTTCTACTTCTGTGCTATCCTTCAGTGCCTATTAACAGAAATTGAGCTATTAAAATTATGAGCTATTTCACTGCCTATGCTATACTTCTAAGAACCTAAAAATTTGAAAATCTGAAATTAGCAAACTAATTTGCAGTTAACGATTCTAAACAATCCATAACTACATAGAACACAACAAGTTTTAAAATCATTTGTGCCTGTAAAGTAACAAATATCCTGATCTCCCACTTATTTAACTTCAGATGATAAATTTTTCACAATTAGAATAGTCATTTAAGGAATACTGAATCAGCTAGAAGCAAATTGACTTTTGCTATTTTCTTCTCTCTCTCATATTTCCTTGTCTTCCATTAAAATATCACCAAATAAAATTTAGGCATTTTATTATTGTAATAATTACCACAATTTATTGAATAATAAGTACTACATGTACTCATGATTCCTCACAATACCTCACAAAGATAGTATCACCCCTGCATATAGATGAGGAAACTGAGGCTCAAAGAAATAAACTTAATCGAAGATCATAGATCTAGTATGAGACAACACCAGGACTCAAACCATTATCTATCTGCAACTAAAAGTCTTAGACATTAGGCTATGATGCCTCCCCAATATGTACTATAATTTAAGGATAAAACAAAACTAGGCCAAAATTTCTTCAAGATACAAACTAAAGCCTTACTGACTTAACTTCTCACTGAAGTACAGGAGTTTTTAGAAATTAGGATAAATACAAAATGTATAATATAAAAACAATACAAAGTTATATGTACATTAACTTATAAAAATTAAAGCCCACTACATTTTAGTTGGAGAACATGCTGTATATAATTAAGAACATTAACCGGGCGAGGTGCACACGCCTGTAATCCCAACGCTGTGGGAGGCCGGGGCAGGTGGATCATGAAGTCGGGAGATCGAGACCATCTTGGCCAATATGGTGAAACCCCATCTCTACTAAAAATACAAAAATTAGCTGGGCATGGTGGCACATGCCTGTAATCCTAGCTACATGGGAGGCAGAGGCAGGAGAATCACTTGAACCAGGGAGTCAGAGGTTGCAGTGAGCCGGGCTCACGCCACTGGACTCCAGCCCAGAGACAGAGCAAGACTCTATCTCAAAAAAAACAAAAAAATATAATATTATCCATTCGGAAATGAACAGATTTTGAAAAAAGAACCTACTCTTGCTCTTAATATTAGTATGGTACTTGACTCTCAGGTTATATTTTCCATAACTGGGTATTTCTTTTTTATTATTATTTTTATTTTTTGAAACAGTCTTGCTCTGTCACCCAGGCTGAAGTGCAGTGGTGTGAACTCGGCTCACCACAACCTCCACCTCACAGGTTCAAGCAATTCTCTGCCTCAGCCTCCCAAGTAGCTGGGATCACAGGCGCCACACCCAGCTAGTTTTTTGGACTTTTAGTAGAGACAGGGTTTCAACAAGTTGGCCAGGCTGGTCTTGAACTCCTGATCTCGTGATCCACCTGCCTCGGCCTCCCAAAGTGCTGGGATTACAGTGGTGAGCCACCGTGCCCAGCCATAACTGGGCATTTCTTTAAATTACAATTAGGACTTATTTTAAATGAAACTCCTTTGAGAAGGGAGTCTGAAATATAAAATGGAGAAAGATAGGAAAGAATCCTATGGTGAAAGCTTTAAATGAGTAAAATCAGTATATTTTTCCCAACATATATTTTCCTCATTTTGTCCACTGAAAGACCTAGAAGCAATGACGCCCCAGTAGCAAACAGTATGCCCAGCATCCAGACCATGCAACGACATGGATGAATGTCAAACACTACCAATGAAAAGAACTCAGAGACAGAAGAAATCAATTTATACAAATGCCAAGAACAGACTAATCTAATCTATGATATGAAAATCAGAAAAGTTGTTGGAGAGGCTGTGTGAAACTGACTAGAAAGAGCCATGAAGGAAGTTTTTAGAATAATGAAAGTATTCTACATCTTGTTTGGGGTAATGCTTATGTTTAATTTTCAAAACTCACAGTGAACACCTAAGATCGCTATATTTTACCATATGTTATCTAGCCCTGAGTGTTAAAAAAAAAAAAAAAAATTCCTCGAAACTTTCCCATATGTTTAAATTTTCCAAAGTAAAGTTGTGGAAAAAGACTGCCAATAGTGTTGTTTTCTTTTTTTTTTTGAGACAGAGTCTCGCTCTGTCCCCCAGGCTGGAGTGCAGTGGCCGGATCTCAGCTCACTGCAAGCTCCGCCTCCCGGGTTTACGCCATTCTCCTGCCTCAGCCTCCCGAGTAGTTGGGACTACAGGCGCCCGCCACCTCGCCCGGCTAGTTTTTTGTATTTTTTAGTAGAGACGGGGTTTCACCGTGTTAGCCAGGATGGTCTCGATCTCCTGACCTCGTGATTCGCCCGTCTCGGCCTCCCAAAGTGCTGGGATTACAGGCCTGAGCCACCGCGCCCGGCCAATAGTGTTGTTTTCTAGTGAAGCAAGTCAAATTCCCAATAGTGGTAGTTTTGATTGGTTCGATACTTTAAAAAAATGTTTAGCAGTATCTACATAGAAAAATTAACTGTTGCTGGGCATGGTGGCTCAAGCCTGTAATCCCAGCACTTTGGGAGGCCGAGGCGGCTGGATCACCTGAGATCAGGAGTTCGAGACCAGCCTGGCCAACATGATGAAACCCTGTCTCTACTAAAAATACAAAAACTTAGCCAAGCTTGGTGGTGGGTGCCTGTAATCTCAGCTACTCGGGAGGCTGAGGCAGGAGAATCGCTTGAACCTGGGAGGTGGAAGATGCAGTGAGCTAAGATCAGGTCAGTATAACTCCAGCCTGGGCCACAGAGTGAGATCAGGTCAATATAACTCCAGCCTGGGCCACAGAATGAGATCAGTCTCAAAAAAAAAAAAAAAAAAGAAAAAAGAAAAGAAAAGAAAGAGAAAGAGAAAGAGAAGAAAAAAAGAAAAGATTAATTGTTTTATTCATACAATGGAAAAACTACCAAAAAACAGAAAGTAAACAACTGCTATACACCAATATGAATAAATCTCACAGAAATAACTTCAGAAATAAAATCAGATATAAAAGTCATAACACCTTTTACGTGAAATTCAAAAAACAGGAGAGAGGCCTCTTAAAAGGGAGAGCAGTGGTACTGACTAGGAGGGTACAGAAGGCGGCTTGCTTGGGTCTTGAAAATGTTCTATATCTTAATCTGGATGGCAGTTACCTGACCGTATACATAGGAAAAAATATCATCTCTAATTTTATGAGTTACAATATGTAATGTATAAAGGCCAGGCACGGTGGCTCACGCCTGTAATCCCAGCACTTCGGGAGGCTAAGGCAGGCGGATCATGAGGTCAGGAGTTCGAAACTAGCCTGACCAATATGGTGAAACCCCGTATCTACTAAAAATACAAAAATTAGCCAGGTGTGGTGGCGAATGCCTATAATCTCAGCTACTCAGGAGGCTGAGGCAGGAGAATCACCTGAACCCAGCAGGCAGAAGTTGCAGTGAGCCAAGATCGCCTGACTGCACTACAACCCAGTCATCAGAGCGAGACTCCGTCTCGAAAAAAAAAATAATAATAATAATAATGTATAAATTAGGCCTCAATTTAAAATAAAATATTTAAAGAAAAACTTGTGGGATGAAAAAGCTCAAAGTTCTTTATGTACAGCTACTAAAGCCTTTTCCAACACATGCTTTTTATAAAAAATAAAAAAGAGGAGGCCGGGCACGGTGGCTCACACCTGTAATCCCAGCACTTTGGGAGGCTGAGGCAGGCAGATCACTTGAGGTCAGGAGTTCCAGACCAGCCTGGAAAACTTGGCAAAAACCCGTCTCTACTAAAATGCAAAAATTAGCTGAGCGTGGTGGCAGGAGCTTGTAATCCCAGCTTCTCAGGAGGCTGAGGCAGAAGAACTGCTTGAACCCGGGAGGCAGAGGTTGTAGTGAGCCAAGATCGTGCCACTGCACTCCAACCTGGGTGACAGAGTGAGACTCTGTCTCAAAAAATAAAAAAAAAGAGGAAGGGGCATAACAAACATTGTATATAGTAAGGTACCATAGTATTCTCTTATATAAACCAACTATCTCAGGAGGAAGACACAAGAAAGAAGTAACACTGACCACTACCAAGGCAGGTAACTCATTCACTGTTGGTGAAAAATGGGAAAAAAATGTTTTACCATATACCTTTTTTTTCCTTGGACAATCACTGGAAGATAACCATATAACCTTCTGAGTTTTGAATTTTGTGTAATTTATTTCCTATTTAAAAATAATAAATTTAAAAGGGAAGTGAAGAACACAGAAAGTGAAACATTCATCACTCAGGCCTTAAAAGGATCATATAGAAACTACACCATGCACAAAATTAAGGTAATGACGAGAAGAAACAGAGTTACACATATTTTTATTAAAAACCAAGCCTTGGTAATCCTGAACTCCTAAACAATGAGTTACTGGGTACATCAATATTTTCCAGTATCTGAGGTTTTATCTGACTTAGCTATTAATTTTGGTCCTTTTCTTAATGATACACACCTACTATTATGAATAACTACCAATGCTGGAATACATAGATGTTGCATTCTCACTGCCTGGTAGTAAAAGGAAGACTTGAATGTGCAAAGCCCTGGAGATAAAAAGAAAAGAGCACAAGTTCTGAGGAACCACAAGTTCAGACAATTTAGAAAACAAGGTTTGAGATGAAAGTAGCAGGTACAGTTCTGAGGCTGATATTAATTATTCCTCTCAATCCTCATACTCTATTACAGCTTAAGTATTATTTGCTATATTTTAACAAGAAAATTGAAGCATGAAGATGTTATGTCAATTACTTAGTTATACAACTGGTAAGCTGTAGAACCAGGATCAATTTGCTCTAATAAATGGAAGACACAAAAAGCTTTCAATTACGGGGAAGACATCAAGAATGCAGTAAGCTAAAAAATAAATGAGTGGAGAAGAATCAGATTCAACCAGTTTGGTTTGCATATGCATACTTAACCAGGGCAGATACAGGTACCAGCTAAAGTATTTTGCTTCTCTCGAGTTTTTTTCAAGAAAGGAAAAATTTCAGCATATTCAAATACATACAGGAAGAAGACGGTAGAAATGAAACGCATGAAGATAAAGGAGTTACCAACAGAAAGACATCATTTAAGACTAACAATAATAGCAAATGTTTACTTATTTAGAGCTTACTACCTTTGGCAGATACTTTCATTAATACAATTCATCCTCACAACAACCCTAGGAAGTATATATTACTGTCTCAGGACACTGACCATAGTCACAGAACTAAAAGGGACATATTCATAGGTCCATGATCTTAGTATCTTTACACTGCAATGCATAATGAAGCCTCAGTTTCTTAACAGAAAAAGAACACCTTTCCTACTATTACAAATGGTAGGTGCATAATGAATGTTAAATGAATGCAGGCTTATGTTCTTCTAAATTGCTATGTTTACATGTTTCTGCTTTTCAATAGTGGTATTTTTTACTGTATCATTAGCTACTGTATCAGTGCTAACATAACAGCAGCTCAAAAGTTTCCTTTTAAAAATCCTTCCTAACTGTTGTAGGTTGTAAAAACAAAACGTCAATGATCTTAAAATTGTGCTTGAGGATTTAATGGGACTACAAACAGACCAAAAAGGCATACAATAATAAAATTACAACTATATTCATACAGAAGTAGACAGGGAAAAAATGGCAACAACTTCATAAAAAATGGCAGCTGAGTTGGACCTTTGCTATAGCACAATGGCAGCAGTTAATAAACTCATTCTAATGCCGGGGACAGTAGCTCATGCCTGTAATCTCAGCACCTGGGGAAGCTGAAACAGGAAGATCACTTAAGGCCAGGAGTTGGAGACCAGCCTGGCCAACATGGTGAAAC
>NW_012105509.1:62885-64936 GCF_000951045.1 Mandrillus leucophaeus | reverse complement strand
GAGACCAGCCTGGCCAACATGGTGAAACCCTGTCTCTATTAAAAAATACAAAAATTAGCCGGGCATGGTGGCAGGTGCCTGTAATCCCAGCTACTCAGGAGGCTGAGGCAGGAGACTCGCTTGAGCCCGGGAAACGGTGGTTGCAGTGAGCCAAGATCACACCATTACACTCCAGCCTGGGTGACAGAGCAAGACTCTGTCTCAAAAACGAAAAAAAAGAAAAGAAAATGAAAAGACAAAAACTAGGAAAAAAAATTTGCAAAATACATATAATGGACTTGTATCCAGAATAAAGAACTCATACAATTAGCTTTTAAAAAACACTTCAATAATAATGAACAAAAAATCTGAACAGACATTTCCACTAATAAGGTATGCAGATAAAAAAGCACATGAAAAAATGCTGACAGCTTTAATCACTAGGGAAATGCAAATTAAAACCACAATGAGTCCGGGCACAGTGGCTCACGCCTGTATTCCCAACACTTTGGGAGGCTGAGGCGGGCAGATCACAAGGTCAAGAGATCAAGACCATCCTGGCCAACGTGGTGAAACCCTCATCCCTACTAAAAACACAAAAGTCAGATGGGCGTGGTGGTGCGTGCCTGTAGTCCCAGCTGCTTGGGAGGCTGAGGCAGAAGGATCACTTGAACCCAGGAGGCAGAGGTTGCAGTGAGCCAAGATCACACCACAGAACTCCAGCCTGGGCAACAGAGAGAGACTGTCTCAAAAAACAAACAAAAAAACACAATGAGAGGCCAGGTACGGTAGCTCACGCCTGTAATCCCAGCACACTTTGGGAGGCCAAGGCAGATGGGTCGCCTGAAGGTCAGGAGTTTGAGACCAACCTGGCCAACATGGTGAAACCTCATCTCTATTAAAAATACAAAAAATCAGCTCAGCGTGGTGGCAGGTGCCTATAATCCCAGATACTTGGGAGGCTGAGGCAGGAGAACTGCTTGAACCCAGGAGGCGGAGGTTGCAGTGAGCCAAGATCATGGCATTGCACTCTACTCCAGCCTGGGCAACAAGAGCAAAACTGAAACTTTGTCCAAAAAAAAAAAGCCCACGATGAGAAACCACTACATATCTATTATTCAAAAAACTGACAATATAAGCCACGATAAGACTGAGGAACAAGTCCCACACATAATGGTGGGAATGCAAAATGGTAAAGTCACTTTAAACAATAGGTTGGCATTTTCTTATAAAGATAAGCATATACTTAACTATACTTTCCAGCAATCACAATACTATTTATCCAACAGAAATATATATATATATATCCCTATAAAGATCTTCATGCTTTACTCATACTCTCCAAAACCATAAACAATCTGAATGTCCACCAACATGTGAATGGATGAACTGTGGTATATCCACACCATGGAATACTAGTCAGTAATATGAAAGAACAAACTACTGCTACATGCAACATAGGTGAATCTCAAAAGCACTATACTAAGTGAAAAATCAGAAACAAAAGGCTACAACTTTTAAAATTTTATGATAGTCTGGAAAATGCAAAACTATAGAACTATAGGGATAAAAAGTAGACTAGTGGCCAGGCGTGGTGGCTCACATCTATAACTCCAACACTTTGGGAAGCCAAGGCAGGTGGATCACCTGAGGTCAGAAGTTCAAGACCAGCCTGGCCAACATGGGGAAACCCTGTCTCTACTAAAAATACAAAAATTAGCTGGGTATGGTGGCACACTCCAGTTATCTCAGCTACTTGGGAGGCTGAGGCAGGAAAATCACTTGAACCCAAGATTGTGCCACTGCATTCCATACTGGGCAACAGAATAGGACTCTGTCTCAAAAAAAAAAAAACAGATTAGTGATTGTGGTTACCAAGGGCTGTGTGTAGGGAAAGAAACTGGTTAGAAAAAAAAAAAAGGGCCGGGCGCGGTTGCTCAAGTCTGTAATCCCAGCACTTTGGGAGGCCAAGACAGGCGGATCACGAGGTCAGGAGATCGAGACCATCTTGGCTAACACGGTGAAACCCGGTCTCTACTAAAAAATACAAAAAACTAGCCGGGCGAGGTGGC
>NW_012105509.1:55328-61670 GCF_000951045.1 Mandrillus leucophaeus | reverse complement strand
TTATATATAAAAATATATATGGGAACACATGCTTTTTTACAGTAACCTAAAGAAATTTTTGTTTGATTGTGTTGTTGCACTCTATCGCCCAGGCGTGAGCCACCACGCCCAGCCCTGAAGAAGTTTTAAGGACCAAGAATGTTCAAAAGGATTAAAGTTTGAAGGATCAGGTTTAAAATAGGTTGACTAATTGAGGGGAAGGGGAAGGAGAAAATATGTAGTAACAACATTAGCAATACTTTCAGGGGTTTCCAAGGTTAGACATTTATGAAGGTTTTACAAAACAGAAAAACGTCATGGAACGCTGTCTGAGCCTCAAGCAACTACAGATTGTCTGTTTTTAATACTCTGTTTTTTAGAGAAATTTTAGGTACAAAGGAAATTTGAGTGGAAAGTACAAATTGTTCTTCAAATGAGCAATTACCTCTAAGATGAGATTAAGGTTTGTAGTGAGAGCCTGAACACGCTGAAAACCAGCAATCAGGGAAATAGGCAAGAAACCTTGTTCATCCATCTTTCCCCGAAGAAAGAAGTCTCGTTCCAAATTTTCTACACTGAAGTAATATTCACTGAAAAGAGAAATTAGAATTTCATCCATTTATTCAGTAGAAAATAAATATTTCTATTGCTCGCACACTAACTGTGAAAACCAATCATTAACATGAAAATATTGTAATTTGGCTAACAATATGTATAGGTCTAATACAACATAGATAGGGTAAACATATAAGATAGCAAAAAACCCTACTGAATTAATTTCTCTTATACTTAAAATACTGATTTTCCAAAAAATTAATAGCTTCTATTTAGATCAGCTTCACTAAATATAAAGAATTAAGCTGCTCATTTTACTTTAAGATAGTTCAATAATTGATTTTAATGAGTTAATTAGATGAAAATCTTTACAAAGCCACTTCTACTTGCTTCATTTAAGTATTAGATAACAAAGCTAATCACATGTTAGCATAATGCCTGCCAATTTTTTCCCAGTCACTGAGAAGAATGGTATACTGGAAGTATCCTTTGTCAAATTCGCATACAGAAAAGTAGTTCGTTTTGTTTTCTAAATTGACAAAGTACTGACATGTTTAACACTTCTGAAGCCTAGTAACCAGCACAACGCTTAGTTAAAAACTTAGTGAACATGGCCAGGCGGGGTAGCTCATGACTGTAATCCCAGCACTTGGGGAGGCTGAGACGGGCAGATCACCTGAGGTCGGGAGTTCAAGACCAGCCTGACCAACATGGAGAAAACCTGTCTCCACTAAAAATACAAAATTAGCCGGGTGTGGTAGTACATGCCTGTAATCCCAGCTACTCAGGAAGCTGAGGCGGGAGAATCCCTTGAACCCGGGAGGCAAATGTTGCAGTGAGCCAAGATCATGCCATTGCACTCAAGCCGGGGCAACAAGAGCAAAACTCCGTCTCAAAAAAAAAACACTTAGTGAACACACAGGCATATGTGCACATATATATTTTGAATGATTCAAGTCCTCCATGCTTCTTTCTTTGATAGACGGACTATAAGATATTAAGGGTGGCCCGGTGAGGTGGCTCATGCCTGTAATCCCAGCACCTTCAGAGGCCAAGGCAGGTGGATCGCTTGAGGTCAGGAGTTTAAGACCAGCCTAACCAATATGGGGAAACCCCATCTCTACTAAAATACAAAAACTAGCTGGCCATGGTGGCAGGTGCCTGTAATCCCAGCTACTCGGGAGGCTGAGGCAGGAGAACTGATTGCACCCGGGAGGCAGAGGTTGCAGTGAACAGGGACCGTGCCACTATACTCCAGCCCGGGCGACAGAGCAAGACTGTCTAAAAATAATAATAAAAGACATTAGCTGGCCGTGGTGGCTCACGCCTATAATCCCAGCACTTTGGGAGGCTGAGGCGGGCAGATCACAAGGTCAGGAGATCAAGACCATCCTTGGCTAATACAGTGAAACTCCGTCTCTACTAAAAATACAAAACACTAGCCGGGCGTGGTGGTGGGAGCCTGTAGTCCCAGCTACTCGGGAGGCTGAGGCAGGAGAATGGCATGAACCTGGGAGGCAGAGCTTGCAGTGAGCCGAGATTACACCACTGCACTCTAGCCTGGGCAACAGAGCCAGACTCCATCTCAAAAAACAAAAAAAAAAAAACAGAAAAAACATTAAGGTATCACAGAATACAGCTAAAGAAGGAATATCCTTGACACCATGAGGCACATGGAGGCAAAAATATAGAAAATGATTAGATGTCTTATCTTCTCTTGAAAAACACAAACCGGTGGGGTGTGGTGGCTCAAGCCTGTAATCCCAGCACTTTGGGAGGCCGAGACGGGCGGATCACGAGGTCAGGAGATCGAGACCATCCTGGCTAACACGGTGAAACCCCGTCTCTACTAAAAAATACAAAAAAACTAGCCGGGCAAGGTGGCGGGCGCCTGTAGTCCCAGCTACTCGGGAGGCTGAGGCAGGAGAATGGCATAAACCAGGGAGGCAGAGCTTGCAGTGAGCCGAGATCTGGCCACTGCACTCCAGCCTGGGCAACAGAGTGAGACTCCATCTCAAAAAAAAAAGAGAAAGAAAAACACAAACCCACTTAACCTTTCTGAAAGAAGTATAAATGGATGAACATCAATGATGATGGGGCCTACAGTTTAATAATCCCACACTATTTCCAAATCACAGAGAAAGTTTTCAAAGATGGTGTACAAGTTATGGGAAAACAAACCAGCTCACATTCTGGGGTATAAAACTCAGTGACTAAAGATGCCCTTGAAGTATACGGACCAAATTCTATCTTTGAAAAAAAGGCATCATAACTGAAAACTGGTTTTCAGCTATCTTTTACACAAGGGGAAGAAAATAAATCAACTTATTTTAAGAATGTAAATATCCAAATTTTCCTTTAATAGTTTGACATTTATCCAATTGTCAGAGTGCAAAACTCTCTCAAAGACTACTGAAATACTACTGACATCTCAGTAACACTAGTAAATCATTTACTCTTTTTTTTTGAGATGGAGTTTCACTCTTATTGCCCAGGCTGGAGTGCAATGGCATGATCTCGACTCACTGCAGCCTCCAACTCACAGGTTCAAGCAATTCTCCTGCCTCACTCTCCTGAGTAGCTGGGACTACAGGCGTGTGCCACCTTGCCCGGCTAATTTTTGTATTCTTAGTAGAGACAGGGTTTCACTATGTTGGCTAGCCTGGTCTCGAACTCCTGACCTCAGATGATCCACTTGTCTTGACCTCCCAAAGTGCTGGGATTACAGGAGTGAGCCACCTCGTCCTGGCCTCATTTACTCTTTTTAAACACTGAAGGAAAAAATCTAAGTCTTAAAGAAATGAATATTCTGATGGTTGTTACGCCTCAAAAGCCTTATTCATAATGTCTGGCATGTGGTAGATACATAATACATGTGTTAAAATTCTAAAATTTCATGCAGGGCGCGGTGGCTCATGCCTGTCATTTCTACATGTTGGGAGGCCATGGCAGGCGGATCACCTGAGGTCAAGAATCCGAGACCAGCCTGACCAACATGGTGAAACCCCAACTTTACTAAACATACAAAATTAGTCGGGCATGGTGTTGCATGCCTGTAATCCCAGCTACTTGGGAGGCTGAGGCAGGAGAATCGCTTGGATCTTGGAGGCGGAGGTTGCAGTGAGCCGAGATTGCACCATTGCATTCCAGCCTGGTTGACAACAGCAAAACTCCATCTCAAAAGAAAAAAAAAAATTCGAAAATTTCAGACATTAAGACATTTGATTTAGTCACAAGTTACAACTGGTCTTAGCTGTGAGATGTGAACTTCCCTAAATCAATAATAAACTGTCCCGGCCAGGCATGGTGGCTCACGCCTATAATCCCAGAACTTTGGGAGGCTGAGATGGGTGGATCACTTTGAGCTCAGGCATCCAAGACCAGCCGGGGGAACATGGCAAAACCCTGTCTATAATAAAAATACAAAAATTAGCTGGGCACAGTGTCACGCGCCCGTAATCCCAGCTATTCGAGAGGCTAAGGCAGGAGAATTGCTTGAACCCAGGAGGCGGAGGTTGAGGTGAGCTGAGATTGCACTGCTGTACTCCATCCTGGGTGACAGAGTGAGACAATGCCTCAAAAAAAAAAAAAAAAGAAAAAAGAAAAAAGGAACAAATCTGTCATCTCTCAGTGCCAAAAGAGATTATCACAGCTAGAAATAATCAAGATCTTTACATTTTAATGCTGATATCACAAACAATTAATATAAATCTTCACTTAAAATGTTAAAAACAAGTAGGCCAGGCACGGTGGCTCACGCCTGTAATCCCAGCACTTTGGGAGGCCGAGGAGGGCAGATCACAAGGTCAGGAGTTCGAGACCAGCCTGACCAGAAAGATGAAACCCCGTCTCTACTAAAAATACAAAAATTAGCTGGGCGTGGTGGCATATGCCTGTAATCACAGCTACTCGGGAGGCTGAGGCAGGAGAATCACTTGAACCCAGGAGGCGGACGTTGCAGTGAGCCGAGATCGTGCCATTGCACTCCAGCCTGTACAATAAGAGCAAAACTTCGTCTCAAAAAAAAAGTTTAAGAAAAAGACCTTCAACCATTTTGAATACTTTTAGGCCTCATACTTTACAATTCATTTTGCATCATTTTTCCACAGGTGTCAGGAAAACTTTTGGTGACTTCTCAAAAAGAAAATCAAAATCTTAATCAATCAGCCTATCTATATATTAGAAACCAAATAATACAAGGTAAAAAGCACGACTCCTTCAAAGCCAGATCTCCACTAATCAAATAATGGTAATAATAACAAGCCACACTAAACCTAGTGCTCTACTAACATTTGCCAAAATCCCTACTGCTAGATCAACCAAAAAAAGAGGCATGACCAATGCCATGTCTGACATTTTGCTCAGTGTCCTAGGGACATCATCAAGTCCTACCTTAGAGGTTCTGGATTCTACACTGCATGATCAGAAATTTTGTCAACACTGAAGTAGCTCTGCTCCTCCCTCACTTGTATGAGCACTGGAGGCCGATTATCCTGACGTGGAGTTGCATGTCCACTGTCAGGTCTCAGAAGGGGCTTGGCAGCAAAAGTTACAAAAAAGACAGTAATAGTGGTATGAAGTTGACAGCCACATGTCAAGCACTTTCTGCCCATAAAAAGGCCCTTTTCTTCAGTGTTTGCATCAACTGTAACAAAAGAAGCAAGAACAAAATAAACAAGTTGCTCCACACTGTAAGCAAATTGGATCCACCATGAAGGCAACCCAGGAAGGTGCCTGGCTGATGATGATAAAGAAATTTTCTAGTAACAGAGTAGAGTCTATTTTATTTTGGAAAAATAGATGATTCTAAAATGCTTATGCCCTTTCAAAAATAGCCCTTTTCCTTCACCTTGTAAGGAGAGAAAAATTTCAAGTTTTAACAAATTGGTTGTGCAAACTGCTTGGCAACATTTTTCTCTTGCCTATAAATAAGCAAAATATCCTATACAATACTAATATGCATAGGGTTTGTTTTTCCTTTCAGAAAATAGAACTGATATTCTCCTGACTTCACATTCAGTACCCAAAAAGCAACTACTATGAGAACTAGAGTAAGAAGTCTGAACTAACATATAAGGTAGTCCCCATTTAATTACATGTCACAAAGAAAAACTCAGAAGATAAAAAAAAAATTTAGAATTCAGAAGTCAATTGCTAAGAAGAAAATTAAAAGATACTACCATTCTTTGTTATTTACATTCATTTGCAAATTCTAATATAAATACCTACTGGCAAATAATAAGCCAAATTTTACTTGTTCAATTTCAAGTATATATAGAGAAGCTTTACAGTCTTATATTTATTCATATTATGCAATAACATTTTACCTAATCTCCTTTAAGGAGAAAAATATCTAAATAGTATAGAAGCCAGGAGACATATAAACAACATAAACCAAATACAAAATTTTTCAAGTACCTATTTTAATCATATTCCCTAAAAATATATAACCAAAATAATTGTTAACATTTTCCAACCTTTACTAATAAGTAGCTTTAAGAATGTTATAACAGGCCAGGCATGGTGGCTCACACCTATAATCCCAGCACTTTGAGAAGCCAAGGTGGGCAGATCAGCTGAGGCCGGGAGTTCAATACCAGCCTGGTCAACATGGCGAAACCCGTTCTCTACCAAAACCACAAAAATTAGCCAGGTGTGGTGGCATGTGCCTGTAATCCCAACTACCCAGGAGGCTGAGGCACGATAATCACTTGAACCCGGGAAGCAGAGGCTGCATTGAGCCAAGATCGTACCACTACACTCCAGCCTAGGCAACAGAGAGAGACTGTTTCAAAAAAAAAAAAAAAA
>NW_012105509.1:48215-49968 GCF_000951045.1 Mandrillus leucophaeus | reverse complement strand
CTTACTGACTATAAGAAATGCTAATTAAGACAATGAAAGGTTCTTTACCCCAGTACAACAAATATTTTAATGTCTCTAATATGAAACATGGACAAAGTTTAAAAAGGTTTAACATTAGCCAGGTATGGTGGCTCACACCTGTAATCTCAGTACTTTGGGAGGCTGAGGGGGTCCAATCACTTCAGGTCAGGAGTTTGAGACCAGCCTTGCCAACATGGCGAAACCCCATCTCTACTAAAAATACAAAAATTAGCCAGGCATGGTGGTGGCGCCTGTAATCCCAGCTACTTGGGAAGCTGAGGCAGGAGAATCACTTGAACCTGGGAGGCAGAGGTTACAGTGAGCCGAGATCTCACCGCTGCACTCTAGCCTAGGTAACAGAGTGAGACACAGGTAGAACATCCGTATATTGCTAATAAGGTTGAAAACAGGTATATCTACTTTGAAAATCAACTTGGAATAATCTAATTAATGTGAAGATATGCAAATCCTAGAGAAAAGGTTTTACAACCTTAGCAACTTTAGACTTTGGTGTGGGGGCCTGTTCTGTGGACTACAGGATGTTTGGCATTATCCATGACCACCACCTACTAGATGCCAGTAGCACCCACTCACTCCCTCAGTTGTGACAACCCGTAACAAATATCTCCAATGTCAAATGACTCTATGGGGAAAAAAAAAATCACCCTCACTGAGAACATTACCCTAGATTCCATAGTTCCATCCTCAATGCTTAGACCTAAAACAGTCTTTTTCAAACATTTCTCTTTTTTTAAAAATAGAGATGAGGTCTCACTATGTTGCCCAGGCTGGTCTTGAACTCCTGAGCTCAAGCGATCCACCCACCTCCCCCTCCCAAAGTGTTGGGATTACAGGCGTGCACCACCGTGCCCAGCCACTTTTTCAAACATTTCTGCCTTAATCTGTAAGTAAGCCTTATGTATTTCACACACAAGTACATTTACAAAAAAATTTATAATTTAAACACATATTTTAAAATTTACTATGTGAAGCACTCTAGGTTTTTAAAAACCTTATCATGAGCCAATATACTGATTTCATAACCCACTCACAGACTATAGTCTGCAGTCTGAAAAAATTACCCTAGAGAGCCTCTTGTACTTGAGTGCTGGAAAACATGCATATTAAAATGTTCACGGTAGCACTTTAATATCAAAAAAACAAGAAACAATCCAAATACCCACCACCATTAGTACAGATTTTATCAAATAGTGAAACAGCCTTTCAGCAGGAAGAGAAAAGAAGACTTACAGTAATACAACCAACATGCATTAATCTAAAGAAAAGTAGGCTGGATTAAAAAAAAAAAAATTCTTGCCAAAGAATGTTGATAAAGTCACATTGCACGGCGATTTCAAAACATGCAAGAAACCAATGCACTTAAGCTCATTTTTCCTGAAACAATGGGATGAAATTGCAGAGTGCACAACGGGAAGTTTAAAAGTAATAGTAACATATATTTCTTAAACAGGGTGAGTTTCCACTGTTCATCATCATTACCATCCACATCATTATTATTATTGATTTTACAGATGGGGTCTCACTCTGTCACCCAGACTGCAGTGGCATGATCATAGCTCACTGCAGCCTCGAACTCTTGGGCTCTCAAGCAATCCTCCTTACCTCAGCCTACCAAGTAGCTGGGACTACAGGTGAGTGCCACCATAGTCAGCTCATTATATGGTTGTTCTGTATAACTTTATATCTATTTTCTTGTATATTCAATATTTTT
>NW_012105509.1:44715-46239 GCF_000951045.1 Mandrillus leucophaeus | reverse complement strand
AAAAAAAAAAAAAAAAGTTATAACATATTCATTATCAGTAACATTAAAGTTTGATATTGCCACAGATTTTGCTATCCCATCTGCTTACATCAAACATCCACTTACATTTGACGCTTAATATACTCTTTAAGCAATGCTTCTTCCACAGGATACACCTGTACACCTGTACCATCATCATAGTAATACATCATACTGGTATTAAGTTCTGTTTGAAATGGTTGATCAGTCCTTTCACCATGTTCTTGATAACCATATGAATAATCAAAGTTCACTTGATGTGAATAAAGAAAAAGAAAGGTAATCACATATTAGAAAAAAAATAGTTACTATGGATAAAGTGAAGAACTTCAAAGGTTAACAAACATAAAATCATCTATTACCAAACAAAGAAAATTAGTTAAAACATAATAGAGGATAGTTGCTCTATTTTTTTCAAAGTTTATCTAATTTAACAAAACAAAAATTATGTCATACATCGAGGATTTCCTCTGCCTCGTCCTCTTCCCCGTCCTCGGCCTCTTCCTCGACCTTTAAAGGAACCTCGGATATTACCACCCTCACTTCTCACACTGGAAACTTCATCTTGATCATCTCTTTTTTCTCTATCTCGCCTCCAACCTTTTAAAAATAAAAATATTTTTATATACTTCGATTTGCCAAGTAAAATAACATGATTGTCTTTATGAAAACATAGTAGCCACCTTCTTCCACTTTGTCACTAATTAACAGTAGCCAGGCATTTTTCAGATGGATACAAACTGAAGAGATCCAACAAGAATTTATCAAAAATATCTCTAGCATAAAACAGAGCCTAAAAAGCATTGGCATATGAAGAATACATTCTAACAAGTAAAATCACATATTAGAAAGATAAAGAGATAATTTTATTAAGATTGTGCTGATAAAGATTCAAGAAATTTCAAGACTACTAATTTGTACTATATAAAACTCCTAAAAAACACTTCTCACAAAATATTTAAGGATGGTTCTATTTAAGTAAATGACATTCCTTATAAAGTAAAAAGGAAATGAAAACACAAAACAAATTGAGAAAAGATATCTGAAGCGAAATATAGAAATTCTATCTAGAGTACACGTAAGAACCATACCACTCTCTCTCATGCAACACACACACACACACACACACACACACACACACAACCACCCAATGGGGAAAATATCTAAAATACAAGCAGGGCAAAAAAATGCAAGTGGACAATAAATACTGAAAACGCTGCCTACCAATGAGTCAATAATCATACAAGTCCGGACACAGTGGCTCAGGCCGGTAATCCCAGCACTCTGGGAGGCCGAGGTGGGCGGATCAACTGAGGTCAGGAGCTGGAGACCGTCTGGCCAACATAGTGAAATACCACCTCTACTAAAAATACAAAAATTAGCCGGGCGCCGTAGCACACACCTGTAATCCCAGCTACTCCAGAGGCTGAGGGAGGAGAATCACTTGAACTCGGGAGGCAGGGGTTGCAGTGAGCCAAGATTGTACCACTGCACTCCAGCCTGGGC
>NW_012105509.1:37913-39279 GCF_000951045.1 Mandrillus leucophaeus | reverse complement strand
AGTAGAGACGGGGTTTCACCGTGTTAGCCAGGATGATCTCGATCTCCTGACCTCGTGATTCACCCGTCTCGGCCTCCCAAAGTGCTGGGATTACAGGCTTGAGCCACCGCGCCCGGCCGTATATTCAATATTTAATAAGAAAAAAATTAATGCAATTAGGAGTATCCATTACTTTTAGAATAAAAACTTAAAATGACATTTTGAAAAACAGTAGGAAAAAAGTCCATTTTGCTATAGACACGTTTTATACATACATACATATATATATGCACCCCTACACATGCATAATCATTGTGCATTACAGCCCCAAATTCCCAGGCTCAAGCAATCCTCCTACCTCAGCTTCCCAAGTAGCTGGGACTACAGGCTTGCACCATTGCATTTAGTTAAAGTTTTATAATTTAGAAGTCATATTTTGTGGACAATTGAGAAAAATTAATTGTTGACTAGATTTTAGATGGTACTAGGAAACTAGTGTGATTTTCTTAGATGATGCATTTTCTTAGGACATTAGTGATAAAGCGTCAACAGCTCCAAGTTACTTTCAAGGGATTCAGCAAACAAATGAATTAAATACAGAGAAATTATTAATCTAGATGGTGGCTAGACAGGTATTCACTGTACAATTCTTTCAATTTTTTGTATGTTTAAAGTTTTTCATAATACACTGGAAATTTTTTTTAATCAAAATATATTTACCTCCACACAGGTATATTTAAAATTTTTGAATGGCTATATTGTCTGTAAAATTTCCTTAGGCCTTTTTATCCATTCACAGGACATGACTCATCAGATTTCAGCAGAAAACTATAAAAACAAATGCTCATCCTATTGTTTTCACATATCCTCCTATCCTCTGCTTTCTGAAAATCTGAGCAAACACCGTGAAAAAATGTATCTGGGTTGGATGTGTTGGATCACACCTGTAATCCCAGCACTTTGGGAGGCCGAGGGAGGCAGATCACCTGAGGTCAGGAGTTCGTGACCAGCCTGGCCCAACATGGTGAAACCCTGTCTCTACTAAAACTACAAAAAGTAGCCGGACACAGTGGTCCATACCTATAATCCCAGCTACTTGGGAGGCTGACGCAGGAGAATCCAGCCTGGGCAATACTGCGAGACTCCGTCTCAAAAAAAAAAGTATCTGGCCAGTATATTTAATGAAAGTAAAACCATTCAGTAAAAACTAATGGGCCGGGGTGCAGTGGCTCACACCTGTAATCCCAGCACTTTGGGAGGCAGTGAGCCTACACTCCAGCCTGGGCGACAGTGAGGCTTTGTCTCAAAATAAATAAATAAATAAATAAAATAAAATACCGAATCTCAGGTCTACTAGACCTACTGATTCAGGATCTGAATTTTAACA
>NW_012105509.1:30334-37863 GCF_000951045.1 Mandrillus leucophaeus | reverse complement strand
AGTGGCTCACACCTGTAATCCCAGCACTTTGGGAGGCAGTGAGCCTACACTCCAGCCTGGGCGACAGTGAGGCTTTGTCTCAAAAAAAAAAAAAAAAAAAACCACAAAGACTAATGGGATACTTTTTAATGGAATGATCAGCCTAACACCTGAGCTAACTCGATATTAACACAACTGAAAGTGAAATACACACAGTAGTATTCCAAGCAAAAAAAAAAAAAGCCTGAACCTAATCAACCTAGCTCTTTCTTATTGCCAGTTTTAAAAGGAACAGGCAGGCCGGGTACAGTGGCTCTCACACCTCTAATCCCAGCACTTTGGGAGGCTGATGCTGGAAGATCGCTTGGGCCCAAGAGTTTGAGACCAGCCTGGGCAACATGGGGAAACCCCATCTCTACAAAAAATACAAAATTAGCCAGGTACGGTTGTGCATGCCTGTAGTCCCAGCTACTGAGGAGGCTGAGACAGGAGAATTGCTTGAGCCTAGGAAGTGAAGGTTGCAGTGAGCCGAGATCATGCCATTGCACTTAGCCTGGGAGACAGAGTGAGACTCTGTCTCAAACAAAAAAAAAGGAACATGCAAATGCCAAAGAATACCATGACAAAGCAACCGGCAAGGTGGCTCACGCTGTAATCCCAGCGCTTTGGGAGGCCAAGGCGGGTGGATCATGAGGTCAGAAGATCAAGACCATCCTGGCTACCATGGTGAAACTCCGTCTCTACTAAAAAATACAAAAAAATTAGCCAGGTGTGCTGGCGAGCGCCCGTAGTCCCAGCTACTCGGGAGACTGCGGCGTGATGTGGAGCTTGCAGTGAGCCAAGGTGATGCCACTGCACTCCAGCCTGGGTGACAGGGCAAGACTCAGTCTCAAAAAAGAAAAAAAGAAAAAAAGAATACCATGACAAAGCAATCAGTCAAATCCAAAATACGGGAATTCCACTAGACATGGGACTTAACACATAGCAAAAAGAAAAAAAGTTGCTGATGAAAATGTAAAATGCTACAAAGTAGCCGTTTCTTATAATGTTAAATACACAGCTACTATATGACCAATCCATTCACTCACAGGCATTTGAGAAATACATACATTCCGGCCGGGTGCGGTGGCTCAAGCCTGTAATCCCAGCACTTTGGGAGGCCGAGACGGGCGGATCATGAGGTCAGGAGATCGAGACCATCCTGGCTAATACGGTGAAACCCGGTCTCTACTAAAAAATACAAAAAACTAGCCGGGCGAAGTGGCGGGTGCCTGTAGTCCCAGCTACTCGGGAGGCTGAGGCAGGAGAATGGCGTGAACCCGAGAGGAGGAGCTTGCAGTGAGCTGAGATCCGGCCACTGCACTCCAGCCTGGGTGACAGAGCAAGACTCCGTCTCAAAAAAAAAAAAAAAAAACATACATTCCACACAAAGACTTGTAAACAACTATTCATCAGCGTTATTTAAAGTCCAAAAACTATAAACAAGCCACTTATCCATCAACAGATAAAAAGACAAAGGGCTATATGCATTCAACAGAATATTATTTGGCAATAAAGAGGGAGAAGCTGAGTGCAGTGGCTTAATTTTGTAATCCCAACACTTCGGGAGGCCGAGGCAGGAGAATCGCTTGAGACAAGGAGTTCAAGACCAGCCTGGGCAACACAGCAAGACTGTCTCTAAAGAAAACTTTTTATTTAATTAGCTGGGCATAGTGGCATGCACCTGTCATCCTAGCTACTCGGGAAGCTGAGGTGGGAGGATCACTTGAGCCCAAGAGTTCGAGACTGCAGTGAGCTATGACTGTCCCACTGCACTCCAGCCTGGGCAACAGAATGAGACCCCATCACTTATTAAAAAAAAAAAAAAAAGAGGAAGCTAAAGCTTGTTTGAAAAGTCTAATGAGAAAATTA
Organism: Mandrillus leucophaeus; assembly: GCF_000951045.1. Lineage (NCBI taxonomy): Eukaryota > Metazoa > Chordata > Mammalia > Primates > Cercopithecidae > Mandrillus > Mandrillus leucophaeus. The sequence goes on along the minus strand of NW_012105509.1, from coordinate 35,973 downwards.
TTATCTCCACAGTCTCAAAGCCTCTCTACACAAATTACACAGTAATTACAAAGGGAGAAAAGAGTATTTTTATAATTAAACAAAAAACTGAAGAACATTAAAAAATTTTTAAAGTCTAGAGTACACTACCTAAACCAAGTTATCAAAGTTAATAATCAGTGTTGTGGTCGGTCGCAGTGGCTCAAGCCTATAATCCCAGCACTTTGGGATGTCGAGGTGGGTGGATCATCTGAGGTCAAGAGTTAGAGCCCAGGCCGGGCGCGGTGGCTCAAGCCTGTAATCCCAGCACTTTGGGAGGCCGAGACGGGTGAATCACGAGGTCAGGAGATCGAGATCATCCTGGCTAACATGGTGAAACCCCGTCTCTACTAAAAAATACAAAAAACTACCCGGGCGATGTGGCGAGCGCCTGTAGTCCCAGCTACTCGGGAGGCTGAGGCAGAGGAATGGCCGGAACCCGGGCGGCGGAGCTTGCAGTGAGCCGAGATCGCGCCTCGGCCACTGCACTCCAGCCTGGGTGACAGAGCGAGACTCCATCTCAAAAAAAAAAAAAAAAAAAATAGAATCCTAACTCCAAGGCCCTGTACACCATGGACCTTGCCTATCTATGTCTCCTGCTACTCTCCCAGAAAATCACCTTGCTTCAGTCACCGACAACTTAACAGTTTAAAGCCCTTTTCTGCCTAGAAGCGCGTGAAGACACTTTGACCAAGACTCCGGCCACTGAATGAGTATATGCTTTTACAAAGCAGGTAAATCATAAACTGTCCCTAGACACATGAAAAGTTCAGAGAAGAAAATGGAAAAGGACATGAAGACAATATTTTTATTCCTTCAAAGTGTAATTTTGACAGGGGAATGCTATGAGGGAAAAGGCTGACTAAAAAAATTTTTTTTTTTTGAGACAGTGTCTTGCACTGTCGCCTAGGCTGGATTGCAATGGCACAACCTTGGCTCACTGCAACCTCCACCTCCTGGGTTCCAGCAATTCTCCTGCCTCAGCCTCCCGAGTAGCTGGGACTACAAGCGTGCACCACCGTGTTCGGCTAATTTTTTTTGTATTTTTAATGGAGACAGGGTTTCACCATGTTGGCCAGGCTGGTCTCAAACTCCTGATCTCAAGTGATCCGCCCGCCTCGGCCTCCCAGAGTGCTAGGATTACAGGTGTGAGCCACTGCACCTGGCCTATTCTCACTTTTCTCTTAGGAAAAAAATGTATTTAATTTTCACAGTACTCCCTAAATATAGGGAGCAGTTCCAATGCAGATGTAAAAGAACAATAATTGTCACACAACTTTCCAAGAATGTATCTACAACTGTACCTGTAAGTGGAACTCCATTCCATTTTCTTGCATAGAATACAAGTTACATACAAAAGGAAAGTCTAATAGTTCAGAAATGTTGCAAAAGCAAATGAGTTACCACTGCAGATTGTTTATCCTGAAGAAATACAAACTATACATTTTTGACTATCAGAGATAAGTTAATGAAATACAATTCCTCATTACAACTTTCTTCAAAAACTAAAATCAAAATAAAGATATGGACAAACTGACCTCTCTTTCGTTGATTACTTGACTGAGCCTCATCCTCACTGACATTTTCACCAGGACCATTTAACTTTGTTTCCCGATTTTCTTTGCTCTCACTGTTACTTCTCTTTTCAACCTTCTCTTCTTTTTCTTTTCTATTTTGTGGCTTTTTATTTCCTTGGCTGAGGACGCTCTGAAACTGCAAAAAGGTTTTCAGAATGAAATGATTTCCATTAACATTTTCACTAACACACCCAAAAATTTGTGGTAATATACTTAACTTAAAAATGCAAAACAAATGACAAAAACTGTTATCAAAAGCAAAAAATTACTTCTCAAAAGACAGTTAAAAGTAAAGCTGCAGACTAGGAGAAAGTATTTGTTAAGTATTTGACAAAGAACTTTTATCTAAAATACAGAATGAACTTTCAAAACTCAGTAACAAGAAATCAATTCCACTTTTTTTTGGTGGGGGGGAAGGAGTCTCACTCTGTTGCCCAGGCTGGAGTGCAGTGGCACAATCTCGGCTCACTGCAGCTTCCACCACCTGGGTTCAAGAAATTCTCCTGCTTCAGCCTCCCTAGTAGCTGGTATTACAGGCACATGTCACCACACCTGGCTAGTTTTGTTTTTTTTTTTAAGTAGAGACAGGGTTTCGCCCTGTTGGTCAGGCTGGTCTCAAACTCCTGACCCCAATGATTCACCCTCCTCAGCCTCCCAAAGTGCTGCAATTACAGGCATGAGCCACTGCACCCAGCCTTCCATTTTTTTAAATGGGCAGATTGATCAGATACTTCATCAAAAAGATATACCAATGGCAAATCTATGAAAAGATTATTGTATTCATTCGTCAGAAAAATGTAAATTAAAACTGCAATGGGAGACCACTCCACATTTATTAGAATGGCTAAAATTTTTTTGAAACTTGACTAAACTATGGGCGAGTAAAGATGGGTGCGGTGGCTCACACCTGTAATCCCAGCACTTTGGGAAGCCAAGGCAGGTAGATTAGTTGAGCTCAGGAATTTGAGACCAGACTGGGCACATGGCAAAACCCCATCTCTACAAAAATACAAAAAACTTAGCCAGGCATGGTGGTGCATGCCTATAGTCCCAGCTACTTATGGGGCTGAGGTGGGGGATCACTTGAGCCCAGGAGGTCAAGGCTACAGTGAGCTGAGATCATGCCAATGCACTCCAGCCTGGGTGACAAAGTGAGATCAGGTCTCACAAAAAAAAAAAAAAGAGAGGGAGTGAAAATGTGGAGTAACTGGAATTCACGTACACTGCTGATAGAAGTGCAAATTCGGCAATTTCTTAAAAAGCTAAAACAGGTAGCTACTCTATGATCCAGCCTAGTGACATACCCAAGAAAAAATGAAAAATTTTCTACACAAACGTTCATATAGCAGTTTTATCTGTATCAACCAAAACCCAAAATTAATCCAAATGTCCATTAACAATAGGTGAATGGACAAACTGTGTTACATCCATACTACTCAGCAAGAAAAAGGAATGAACCGCTGACACACAAGTAAAATCTCAAAATAATCATGCTGAGTAGAAGCCAGGAAAAAAAAAGAAAAAAGAGTACCTACTGAATGCTTCCACATATACAAAATTCTAGAAAATGCAAATCTCGCATATAAGGTTACCTCTTAAGAATACAACCGGAGGAGGCCAGGCACGGTGGCTCACGCCTGTAATCCCAGCACTTTGGGAGGCCAAGGTGGGTGGATCACCCGCGGTCAGAAGTTGGAGACCAACATGGTGAAACCCAGTCTCTACTAAAAATACAAAAATTAGCCGGATGTGGTGGTGCGTGCCTGTAATACCAGCTACTCAGGAGGCTGAGGCAGGAGAATCACTTAAACCAGGGAGGCAGAGGTTGCAGTGAGCTGAAATCCCACCACTGCACTCCAGCCTGGGCAACAGAGCAAGACTCTGTCTCAAAAAAAGAATACAATCAGATGAGGGAAATGTGATGAATTAAACTAGGTTATCTGAAAAGTGGGTAAACTATCAAAAGGATAGCTGCCATGTTTTCAGCACCTCTTTATCAATGTATGTGATTTTATACAAATATAAAAATTTGACTACAATTTATAATATGTCTTCATTATTAAAGAAATAATAGGCGAGGCATGGTGGCTAACGCCTATAATCCCAGCACTTTGGGAGGCTGAGGCGAGCCAATTGCTTGAGCTCAGGAGTTCGATATCAGCCTGGACAACATGGCCAAACCCCCATCTCTACAAAAAGTTTAAAACCTGCCAGTGTGGTGGTGCACACCTGTAGTCCCAGCTACTTGGGAGGCAAAGGTGGAGGATCACCTGAGCCTGGGAGGCCAAGGCTGCAGTGAGCTGTGATCACATCACTGCACTCCAGCCTGGGTAATGGAATGAGACCCTGTCTCAAACAAACAAAAAAAAAAAAAAAAAGAAAGAAAGAAATAATAGGTTAGGTTAAGCTTACCATGAGTAAAGCTTAAGACAAGTTCATCACTAATGTTACTGGCAGCATCAAAGAATAACTGCAAATTAAACTAACAAAATGTAATCTTCTTGATGAATCAAGTTTTTAAATCTGTTCCTCAGCCAGGTTCGTAGCTCATACTATAATCTCAACACTTTGGGAGGCTGAGGCAGGAGGATCACTTGAGCTCAGGAGTTGGAGACCAGCAAAATCCCGTCTCTATGAAAAATACAAAAATTAGCTGTGCACAGTGGTGCGTGCCTGTAGTCCCAGCTACTCTGGAGGTCAAGGTAGGAAGATCACCTGAGCCTAGGAGTTTGAGGCTACAATGAGCTGTGATCACACTACTGTACTCCAGCCTGGTGACAGAGCAACACCCTGTCTTAAACAAATAAAAAAAATCTGTCCCCCAGTATGACCAATTCTTTACATTTTAAGTAAAATAAAATTCTGCATGTTGAAATGGATATATTTTCCTTTCTTTAAAGAAAAACTTTAAAATAATACTCACTCCAGTGTTCACTAATTCACTTGGTGTTGGCCAATTCTCCATATCGCTGAAATCACTAGCCTAAGAAGTAACAAATAAGAGTTAGGTCTGCAAATTAGTTTTAGAAATTTTAAGCAGAAAAAAACATTTTCTAAAAGTGAAAGAAGTTTTAATAATCATTTACATTCAGTTATATGCAGGCATCTGCCAAATTAATCTAAAAGTTTCTGCAAACAATAGAACATTTGCAATAAGAATGGCTTAATCTTATGATAAAACTTTCACCACTATTTAATGACATTAACTAAATTGAGTTATACATGATAGCAAAGGCATATATAGAGATTTGGATAAAGGTTATGATTCTCCATAATATTAACTTTACTCTAATACCAACAGTACAATTAGAAGAAAAATACACTTACAATAACCTAAGAGTTCTTAGCCTCAATTTTCAAAAATCAGTACAGTTAAGAACTATTTCCTATGAAAACATACCTTGTTGGATTTCTTTGTCTTGAGTTTTCCTGCTTTTATAATTTTGAGGGAACCGAACTCTAAAGAAAATATATAGAATTGTTTTTACAACTACTTCATTCAATAAATTTAACAAAATAACTATTATGGCAATTTCAGTAAATCAGCATAATTATAATTTCCAACAAAATCCAAAGTTCTAAGACTCAAATTCCTAGCAAAAAATCAACTCCATTTGACACATAGATTCAAGGTGGTCTTCAGTCTCCAAATCAAGAAGAAAGAAGTATTAACAATGTGTTACACTGAACGAACAGAACAATCCTTTCATTAATAGAATATAGGCTAGGCCTGGTGGCTCACACCTGTAATCCCAGCACTTCGGGAGGGCAAAGCGGGCGGATCACTGGAGGTCAAGAGTTTGAGACCAGCCTGGCCAACATGGTGAAACCCCATCTCTACTAAAAATAGAAAAATTAGCCAGGTGTGGTGGCATATGCCCATAGTCCCAGCTACTCAGAAGGGTGAGGCAGGAGAATCGTTTGAACCCGGGAGGTGGATGTTGCAGTGAGCCGAGATCCAACCACTGCACTCCAGCTGGGGTGACAGAGCTAGATTCTGTCAAAAAAAAAAAAAAAAAAAAAAAAAAAGAAAGAAAGAAATAA
>NW_012105509.1:27735-29000 GCF_000951045.1 Mandrillus leucophaeus | reverse complement strand
TTCAAGCGATTCTCCTGCCTCAGCCTCCTGAGTAGCTGGGACGATAGGCATATGCCACCACGCCCGACTAATCTTTCATATTTTTAGTAGAGATGGGGCTTCACTGTGTTAGCCAGGATAATCTGGATCTCTGATCTTGTGATCTGCCTGCCTCAGCCACCCAAAGTGCTGGATTACAGGCGTGAGCCACCGCACCCGGCCTAAAACATGTATGTTCATACAGATGAAATCTGTTTTTTGTTTCTAAGTAAGAAACAAGCCAGGCACAGGGGCTGTGCCTGGAGGCTGAGGCATGAGAATCGCTTGAACCCAGGAGGCAGAGGTTGCAGTGAGCCGAGATCGTGCCACTGCACTCCAGCCTGAGGAAGAGCGCGAGACTCCATCTCAAAAAAACAAATAAACAAAATAAAAACAAATAAATAATAAAATGTTATTTTTAAATCCTGGGACCTACAAGGAAATAACTATAAACAGATAAGGAAAACAATATACTTTTAAGGGCTAGGATACTTTAAACAAAAGCTACAACATAACAGAGCCTATTTCACTCAGTTTAATTCTTATGACCATAACCTTTTGGCAAAATTTTAATTAAGAAAATGCACTGATGATATCAATATTTCACATTTTATCATATTTAAGGGCAAATGTAGTAAAAATTAGTGCTTTTAAAAATGTTAAAGAAGGCCCGCGCGCAGTGGCTCACACCTGTACTTCCAGCACTTTAGGAGGCCAAGGCAGGCGGATCACCTGAGGTCAGGAGTTCAAGACCAGCCTGGCCAACATGGTGAAATCCCGTCTCTAGTAAAAATATAAAAACTAGCCGGGCGTGGTGGTGGACGCCTGTAATCTCTGCTACTCGGGAGGCTGAGGCAGGAGAATTGCTTGAACCCAGGAGACGGAGGTTGCAGTGAGCTGACACAGTGACACTGCACTCCAGACTCGGTGAAACAGTGAGACTCTGTCTCACAAAAAAAAAAAAAAAAAAAATGTGAAAGAAGACAATTCTCAAATTCTAATAGTGGGAGTATCAATTTGTACAGTTACTTTAAAAAGCAACTTGTAAAGGCCAGCACGGTGGCTCACGCCTGTAATCCTAGCACAAATAAAAAATAAAAATAAAAATTTAAAAATTTAAAAAATAAATAAGTAAAAAGTAACTTGTAAACTAAAAAAAAATGCTCTATAACCTAACAATTCTACTTCTCAGCATCTACCCTAGAGAAAGGCACACATGGATATAAGATGTATAAAAATGTTCGGTT
>NW_012105509.1:26377-27685 GCF_000951045.1 Mandrillus leucophaeus | reverse complement strand
TTGAGACAGAGTCTCTTATTTCTCTCATGCTGTTGGTAAGAGTATGAGGTAGTATTTCTTTCTTTTCTTTTTTCTTTTTTTTTTTTTTTGAGACAGAGTCTTCTCACTCTGTCACCCAGGCTGGAGTGCAGTGGCACAGTCTTGGCTCACTGCAACCTCCCCTTCCTGGGTTCAAGCCCTTCTCCTGCCTCAGCCTCCCAAGCAGCTGGGGTTACAGGCGCCTGCCAGCACGCCTGGCTAACTTTTTTGGATTTTTAGGAGAGACAGGGTTTCACCATGTTAGCCAGGCTGGTCTCAAACTCCTGACCTCAAGTAATCCGCCCACCTTGGCCTCCCAAAGTGCCGGGATTACAGGCATGAGCCACGGCGCCCAGCCAAGGTAGTATATCTTTCAAGGGTAATCTGTCATCTAAAATGTATATATCCTTTTAATAAAAGAATTCCATTTTCGGGAAATTATCTGGGAATCAAGAAAAGGTACAAAGATGTCTATATAGGATGTTCAGTGCAACTTTGTTGATAATCCTATTTAGCGTCTACGTATTAATACACAAAATACTATATAACTTTTAGAAATCAGACAAAGCTGTGTATGTATTGACATGGAAAGAAGTCCACCAGGTTTTAAATATAATTTTACATACACAGGCCAGGCTCAGTGGCTCACACCTGTAATCCCAACAGTTTTGGGAGGCCAAGGCAGGCAGATCTCTTGAGGCCAGAAGTTCAAGACCAGCCTGGTCAAAATGAGTGAGACTCTGATACAAAAAAAAAAAAAAAAAATTATATATACATACAGATTACAGGTAAAAGAAGTCTAAGAAAGGAAATTTTTCATTTTCTCATTGTTTTAACATGGAGGAAATCACACTGCATGTCATTAGAGAACACCTAAGACTGAAATAGCAAGCCAATTTAGGAAATTGTTTTAAATTAAAAATTTTTTCACGTTAAAAAATATGTATATCTTTTTTTATTTATTTTTTTTTTTTTGAGACAGAGTCTCATTCTGTCACCCAGGCTGGAGTATAGTGGTGCAATCTTGGCTCACTGCAACCTCTGCCTCCCAGATTCAAGCGATTCTCCTGCCTCAGCCTCCTGAGTAGCTGGGACGATAGGCATATGCCACCACGCCCGACTAATCTTTCATATTTTTAGTAGAGATGGGGCTTCACTGTGTTAGCCAGGATAATCTGGATCTCTGATCTTGTGATCTGCCTGCCTCAGCCACCCAAAGTGCTGGATTACAGGCGTGAGCCACCGCACCCGGCCTAAAACATGTATGTTCATACAGATGAAATCTGTTTT
>NW_012105509.1:20517-24727 GCF_000951045.1 Mandrillus leucophaeus | reverse complement strand
TTTTTTTTTTTTTTTTTTTTTGAGATGGAATTTCACTCGCCAGGCTGAAATGCAATGGCACCATCTTGGCTCAGCGCAATCTCTGCCTCCCGGGTTTTTAAGCAATTCTCCAGCCTCAGCCTCCCAAGTAGCTGGGATTACAGGTGCTGGCCAACACCCTCCGCTGATTTTTGTATATTTAGTAGAGACGGGGTTTCACCGTGTTGGCCAGGCTGGTCTGGAACTTCTGACCTCAGGTGATCCGCCTGCTTCAGCCACCCAAAGTGCTCAGATTAAGGGCGTGAGCCACCGCGCCCGACCAGTCCTCAGCAATTTTTAAAAGGAGTTTAGATTTAGTAAATTATTTTGAGACCGAGTCTTGCTCTGTCGCCCAGGTTGGAGTGCAGAGGTGCCATCTTGGCTCACTGCAAGCTCCACCTCCCGGGTTCACCCCATTCTCCTGCCTCAGCCTCCCGAATAGCTGGGGACTACAGGCACCCGCCACCATGCCCAGCTAACATTTTTTGTATTTTTAGTAGAGACAAGGTTTCACCGTGTTAGCCAGGATGGTCTCGATCTCCTGACTTCATGATCCACCCACCTCAGCCTCTACCTCCCAAAGTGTTGGGATTACGGGCGTGAGCCACTGCGCCCAGCCTCAGTGAATTCTTAAGGTGACATGAAAGTTTTTTATTTTTGTAAAGAGAATATATTTATGCAGTTTTTTCTACATAACTTACTTAAAATGGTATTTCATGGCCGTGGGATTACACGCCTGTAATCCCAGCACTTTGGGAGGCCGAGGCAGGCGGATCACGAGGTCAGGAGATCGAGACCATCCTGGGTAACACAGTGAAACCCTGTCTCTACTAAAAATACAAAAAAATTAGCCAGGCGTGATGGTAGGTGCCTGTTGTCCCAGCTACTCGGGAGCCTGAGGCAGTAGAACTGCGCGAACCAAGGAGGCGGAGCTTGCAGTGAGCCGAGATCGTGCCACTGCACTCCAGCCTGCACTGGTCTGCAGCGAGACTCCGTCCCCCTCAAAAAAAAAAAAAAAAAAAAAAAAAGGTATTTAATTAGGGTAACAACAGTAAGCTTACTTGAGGTTTCTAAGAACAAACAGGAGAAAATAAGGTTGAAGAACCAAATAGTAGGAGAAAAGAGGGTTGATGATGAACATAGGGTTCAAGAAAAGCAAGAACTTTTTGAAAAAAATCAGTATTTTTTACACATCATATTTTTATGAGCAAAAGAATGGAAATTATACTAGAATGCTGATGTTTAACAGGCAAAAAACAACCATAACTACAAGTAAGGGATTAATAAACCCATATTGTGATTTTAATAAAGAATCTGCACCCTTTCCGTCTAGTGGCAGCCATCAGGTAAGCCAAGATGGGTGCATACAAGTAAATCCAGGAGCTATGGAGAAAAGCAGTCTAATGTCATGCGCTTTCTTCTAAGAGGAGGTTGCTGGCAGTACTGCCAGGTCTCTGCTCTCCACAGCGCTCCCCACTCCACTCGGCCTGATAAAGCGCGCCAACTGGGCTACAAGGCCAAGCAAGTTTACGTTATATATAGGATTCACGTTCGCCATGGTGGCTGAAAACACCCAGTTCCTAAGGGTGCAATTTACAGCAAGCCTGTCCATCATGGTGTTAACCAGCTAAAGGTTTGCTCAAAGTCTTCAGTCCGTTGCAGAGGAGCGAGCTGTACGCCACTGTGGGGCTCTGAGAGTTCTGTATTCTTACTGGGTTGGAGAAGATTCCACATACAAGTTTTTTGAGGTTATCCCCATTGATCCATTCCATAAAGCTATCAGAAGAAATCCTGACACCCAATGGATCACCAGACCAGTCCACAAGCATAGAGAGATGCATGGGCTGCCATCTGCAGGCCAAAAGAGCCATGGCCTTGGAAAGGGCCATAAGTGCCACCATACTACTGCTGGTTCTCACCAGGCAGCCTGGAGAAGGCGCAATACTCTCCAGCTCCACCGTTACGGTCAATGTAAGTAAAGTTTGTAAAATTCATACCTAATAAAAATTTAGGACGCTCATGTCTGCTAACAGGTGTTATTTATCTGTTGAAACTAGTCTGCAGGCTGTTTCATGAATGCTTTGTCAAATTAAGAAAAGTTGGCCGGGCGTGGTGGCTCACGCCTGTAATCCCACCACTTTGGGAGGCTGAGGCGGGTGGATCACAAAGTCAGGAGATCGAGACCATCCTGGCTAACACGGTGAAACCCTGTCTCTTCCAAAAATACAAAAAAATTAGCCGGGCGTGGTGGCGCCGGTAGTCCCAGCTACTCAGGAGGCTGAGGCAGGAGAATGGCGTGAACCCGGGAGGCGGAACTTGCAGTAAGCCGAGATGGTGCCACTGCACTCCAGTCCGGGAGACACAGCAAGACTCCGTCTCAAAAAAAAAAAAAAGAAAAGAAAAGTTAAAGTGCAATACTGTTCGAAGAGAATAAGTTATGGTGTATCTTCTTTCTAATAAGATAAACTTTTTTGGCTTTGCTTTATCTTGTTAGGGTGTTATATATCTGTATAAAACATACTGTATGATATAATAGGTTTAAAATAAATTATTTAAAAGAGGGGAAAAAAAAACAAATCTGCAAGGCCAGGCTCACACCTGTAATAGCAGCACTTTGGGAGGCTAAGGCGGGGAATCCTTTGAGGCCAAGAGTTCAAGACTACGCCTGGACAATATAGGGAGACCCTGTCTCTAAAAATAATAAAAATAGCTTGAGTTTAAGAGTTCTGAGACCAGCCTAGGCAACATAGCAAGATACTGTCACTATTTTTAAATTTAAAAAATAAAAATAAAATAATTTGCCAGGCATGGTAGCACACGCCTGTAGTCCTAGCTACTTGAGAGGCTGAGGCAGGAGGACCCCGTGGTCCCAGGAGTTATAGGCTGCAGTGAGCTATGACTGTACCACTGTACTCCTACTCTAGCCTGGGTGACAAAGTGAGACCCAGTCTCTTTAAAAAAAAAAAAAAAAAAAAAAAAAGCTGCGCACAGTGGCTCACGCCTATAATCCCAGCACTTTGGGAGGCCAGAGTGGGTCAATCATCTGAGGTCCAAAATTCAATATCAGCCTGGCCAACATGGTGAAACCCCATCTCTACTAAAAATACAAAAATTATGCAGGCATGGTGGCAAGCGCCTGTAATTCCAGCTATTCAGAAGGCTGAAGCAGGAGAATCGCTTGAACACGCGAGGTGGAGGTTGCAGTGAGCCGAGACTGCGCCATTGCACTCCAGCTTGGGCGACAAGAGCGAGGTTCCATCTCAAAAAAAAAAAGGAGGTATCCAAAATGAAACTAATGCCAAGTCAGGACACAGATGGGGGAAGTTCCTTCTGGTCTCATGACTAAATTTCAAGATAGCAGGCCTCTTGGGTGGGCAGCAACTTTGGCTGAAGAGTGCCTTATCTGGATTTCCGGAAACAGCAACACATGATCAAAATCATCCTAAAAGTGGAAGAAAGTCTCTCACAAGGGCTGAGGCATCAAGAATCTGGTTCACTTAGATCTGCAGGTTTTAATGTAGAGAAGATTCATAATTTCTGTCCTGAAATACTCTCCCATGTGTTTCCTATGTTTCTACCTGTAGTAAGAAACTTCCTGGCAAAATTTTGTGGATGGAATTCCTTTACCTCATTAACAGAGTGACAGTAAATCCAAGTTTGAGCAGGATAGACCTGATTTAAGTCTATTATTTCAATGCAATTATCTCTCTCAAAGAGTATCCTGTTTTGTAGAATTATACAATTTATATTGTATAAATTATACAATCACTAATAGATAACTAATAGATTTAGAGGTACCCACTGTGAACTTTAAACAACCTCTGGTCCTATGTATTTACTTCTTAAGTTGCAAATTTGCTTAAGAAAATAGAAAGCCCAAGACCAAGCATGGTGGCTCACCCCTGTAATCCCAGCACTTTGGGAGGCCAAGGCGGGCAGATCTACTGAGGTCAGGAGTTCGAGACCAGCCTGGCCAACGTGGTGAAACCCCGTCTCTACTAAAAATACAAAAAAAAATAATTAACTGGGCATGGTTGCACGCACCTGTAGTCCCAGCTACTCAGGAGGCTGAGGCAAGAGAACTGCTCAAACCTGGGACCAGGTCGGGGGTTGCAGTGAGCCAAGATTGCACCATTGCACTCCAGCCTGAGTGACAGAGCAAGATTCTGTCTCAAAAAAAAAAAAAAAAAAA
>NW_012105509.1:16082-18892 GCF_000951045.1 Mandrillus leucophaeus | reverse complement strand
AGGGAGGTGGGTGGGTGCAGAGTCAGTGTTGGGAAGAGACCATGGTTACTACACTATTACTACACTATTCCAGGTCTGAAAGATGGTCTTCCTGCCAGTGCAGAATGGATTCCATCCAAAGACAGAAAAGAGTTGCCTACACAAGACAACTTTCTACACAAGACAAAATTTCAGCAAAACTGAAATTCCCGTGAACCATACCATAAAACTAGTATCACAGTGTTCTTAATCTCCAGTGAAGACTGGAGAATGAAAGCATCAATAGGTTAACTGTTAAATATTTTTCACAGGTCATTTGCAATTAAAGTTCCCAAGGCTTACCTTAACAGTTTTTAAAGTTCTATTATTATTATTATTATTATTTTAAATGTGGTCTTGCTATATTGCCCAGGCTAGAATGCAGTGGCTATTCACAGGCACTGTGATAGGACACTACAGCCTCAAACTCCTGGGCAAAACCGATTTTTCCAGCCTCAGCCTCCCAAGGAGCTAAAACTACAGGCACACACTACCATGCATGGCTTCAAAGTTTTAAAATCTGTAATACCGGTTTTATGATCAACAAAGGGTTCCTACTTGGTAATTCACTGAATATACAATTGTCTATAAGTCTAGAAGTAGAGAGGTGAAACAGTAAATAAGATGATTCACTAGGGTTTTCTTTCTTTGCTAAATTTTAGAGTGCTTGCCACTGGGTTTTAAAAAAGAAAAAAAAGAAAAACTTTATGAGGTCTTTACTTAACAGTTCTCTTCAGTTAGTAACAGGGGTAAACAAACAGCTCTTTACAGCGAGGAAGGAATTATGCCAACATTAAATCCGGAGCAAACTGTTAAGTTTTTTTCTGCAAGTGTCAAAAGTTACCAACAATTAATTAGGAGTATTTCTGTGCAAAGGCAAGAGAATCAATCAACTCAACACTTATCTCCCTCTATTGGAGAGTTCCTCTGAAGAAATGTTAACATAACATAACGGTGCTTGTAACAATCGCCTTTTCTTTTTTCTTTTTTTTTTTTTTGAGAGGGAGTCTTGCTCTGTCACCCAGGATGGAATGCAGTGGCTCAGTCTTGGCTCACTGCAACCTCCGCCTCCCAGGTTCAAGTGATTCTCCTGCCTCAGCCTCCTGAGTAGCTGGTATTACAGGCACACACCACCACATCAGGCTAATTTTTGTATTTTTAGAAGAGACGGGGTTTCGCCATGCTGGCCAGGCTGGTCTCGAACTCCTCACCTCAGGTGATCCACCCGCCTTGGCCTCCCAAAGGATTACAGGCATGTGCCACCGCGCACCGCCAACTGCCTTACATTTACACCACATCTTCATCGCATTTGATCCTCACAAGCCAGTAAACATGCTCTAATATTTCCTATTCTACTGCTAACCTTTAATTTTAAATAAGAATGAAGACTTGCAAGTAAACAGCTGTCATTTGCATATAAAAAGTTCAACTCATTTACAACTTAATTGAGAAAGTAGAATATACACGGTTTTTTTGGTGTTTTTTTGAGACAGAGTTTCGCTCCTGTTGCCCAGGCTGGAATGCAGTGGCTCGATCTCAGCTCACCGCAACCTCCGCCTCCCGGGTTCAAGCGATTCTCCTGCTTCAGCCTCCCAAGTAGCTGGGATTACAGGCATGCGTCACCACGCCCGGTTAATTTGTATTTTTAGTAGAGACAAGGTTTCTCCGTGTTAGTCAGGCTGGTCTCAAACTCCCGAGCTCAGGTGATCCACCCGCCTCAGCTTCCCAAAGTGCTGGCACTACAGGCCACCGCGCCCGGTCAGATACTGCTTTTTGTCATGGTTTTTATTTCCATTTTAACTTTTTTTTTTTTTTTTTTTTTGAGAGGTAGTCTCACTCCGTTGCCCAGGCTGGAGTGCAGTGGAGCGATCTCGGCTCACTGCAACCTCCACCTCCCGGGTTCAAGCAATTCTCCCTGCCTCAGCCTCCCCAGTAGCTGAGATTACAAGGGCCCGCCACCACGCCTGGCTAATTTTTGTATTTCTAGCAGAGACGGGATTTCGCCATGTTGGCGAGGCTGGTCTCGAACTCCTGACCTCAGGTGATCCACCAGCCTCCGCATCCCAAAGTGCTGGGATTACAGGCGTGAGCCATAGCGCCGACCCATTTTAATTTTCTTAAGTTGCAGTTGCTACAATCAAAATAAAGCACCAAGGGCCATACTGCATTGGTCAGCATTCAAATACAGTGGCATAATCTTATCTCTTCTAAAGGGAAGGAGAGCTGACAATGTTAGAAAACCATTTACATAACATGCAATCCACGCTCGCATGTCAACCATCCTATTTAATTATTTTCCAGCACGCTCATAACTTAAAGCACTTTAAAAACCACATTTAAAGTCTCATTTTTAATATAACTGCTTAGCAGTGTTTCGAAAACCTTGAGATTTTCATCTTATTATTTCACACTAAAAGACTACAATCGCGCTTCCACTTACGAATAAATCCCCTTGCTCTGACTTGCTTCAATCCTTAAAAAAAAAAAAAAAAAAAAAAAAAATCCACCAAAACTTTCCCATACGAAGCACTGCAATATCTAAAGTTAGCTACTTTCCCAAGTCACTAACACGTGGAGACAAAACACAATCGCAACCGCGCCAGCAGAGCTGCGCCGCCAAGCTACCCTCTCCGTGCCCCCACCAGGCAAGGAGAACCTGAGGTCCCACCTCTTCCTGCCGCTCCCTTCCCAGATGCCCATGTATGTAAATAGGCAGAGTGAATGACACCTTGGAACAAATTACATCCGACTGACAGGGAAGGGAGGCCTGCCGTTACCCGGGCCCGGCGCCC
>NW_012105509.1:884-12128 GCF_000951045.1 Mandrillus leucophaeus | reverse complement strand
AGCCACGTCCGAGATGAAAGCGGAGTTACCTCCCGGTAACTGTTTAGGAAACCTTTGCCCCAGCGTTCGGTTTAGTGCGCCTCCCCGCCCGGATTCCCATCCACCAACTAAAAGAGTTTTAAAGGGTTACTGAGTAAATTAAATAGTATTTCGCCGGCTTTTAGATTTTTTTGTTGTTGTTGTTTCTTTAATTTGGGGAAACAGCACTTAATTATAAATTAACCATATTCCCAATAGGCTTTTTCTTCCTGGAATGGTTGTTAAAATGGTACAAAGACGTTGCGATAATAAATCGGATACTAGCTTTCTACTTGGCACTCACATTCACTTAGAGATGATACTCGTTTCATATGCGTGTATTTTTGAGTCATTGTTTGTGTTCTGGTGCAAGGTGGCTGAGAGCAGGTTCCGCCGCTGATGTTTCTTTTTCCGAGCCCCACAACCCCATAGCCTTGTTAAATAAGTTATCCGCGCTTGCCTTTTGTATGGGCTTGCAACCCCCACCCCACGTCCAGTAGGTCTCGCTTCAATTACATTCAACCCGACGTTAATACTTTTTGCTTACTCAAAAGCTGTACTCGGCATAAATGATTTTCCTAAGGCTAATAACCTATTTATACATAACAGCTATAAACAATAAGGGTTTTATTGTTTTCCATGTCAGTGATCTCCAGTTTACCTGACCCTAAGTAACCTAGAGAACCTTGTTGCAATTAAACGGGGATTGTACTTCCACCTATATTCCCAGCCATCTTTACTAGCTCTGTTATGTTATTAGTGGCCCTGTGGTTTTGTTGTTGTTGTTGTTGTTGTTTTGAGACAGAGTCTTGCTCTGTCGCCGAGGCTGGAGTGCAGTGGCCCGATCTCAGCTCACTGCAAGCTCCGCCTCTTGGGTTCATGCCATTCTCCTGCCTCAGCCTCCCGAGTAGCTGGGACTACAGGCGCCCGCCACCACGCCCGGCTAGTTTTTTGTATTTTTTAGTAGAGACGGGGTTTCACCGTGTTAGCCAGGATGGTCTTGATCTCCTGACCTCATGATCCACCCGTCTCGGCCTCCCAAAGTGCTGGGATTACAGGCTTGAGCCACCGCACCCGGCCTATCGCTTTGTATTTTTTATTGGTGGTGGTGGTGGTGGTTGTTTGAGACAGAGTCTCACTCTGTTGGCCCAGGCTGATCACAGTGGCGTGATCTCGGCTAACTGCAACCTCTGCCTCCGAGGCCTAAGAGATTCTCCTGCCTCAGCCTTCTGAGTAGCTGGGATTACAGGCACGCCACTACCACCCAGCTAATTTTTGTATATTTAGTAGAGACGGGGTTTCATCATGTTGGCCAGGCTGGTCTTGAACTCCTGACCTTAAATGATCCACCCGCCTCAGCTTCTCAGAGTGCTGGGATTACAGGTGTGAAGCACGGCGTCCGGAGTTCTTTTTTTTTTTTTTTTGGAGATAATCTCTCTCTGTGCCCAGGCTAGAGTGCAGTGGCGCAGTCAGGGCTCACTGCAACCTCTGCCTCTCGGGTTCAAGCGATTCTCATGCCTCAGCCTCTCGAGTAGCTGAGGTTACAGGCTCCCACCACCACACCCGGCTAATTTTTGTATTTTTGGTAGAGATAGTGTTTCACCATGTTGGCCAGGCTGGTCTTGAACTCCCGGCCTCAGGTCATACCCCTCGCCCACCTTGGCTTCTCAAAGTGCTAGGATTACAGGCGTGAACCACCACGCCCAGTCTCACACCTCTGTAAAGGGTCCTTTTAATAATAAACTTAAAATTACAAAATTTGAGCGTTCCGTCTGATTTTAGTTTCATCTGACTGACCTAATTTGCTGTTATTAACCTCTATCTTGTTACTTCATTCTGCCTCTGCAGCTACGTGCCAGACTCTTCCTCTGCTTCTTAGTTCAAAATCAAGGATAAAAGACTGCTTGACCCTAGTTATTTTTTCCAGCCAGATTATACAAGTCATTAGCCAATCTGTGGATTTTCTGCCCTTGGGTAGGGTATTCACCTGGTCTGGAAGAACAAATTATTTGGTTCAAAACACTGCCATCGGCCAGGCGCAGTAGCTCAAGCCTATAATCCCAGCACTTTGGGAGACTGAGGCTGGCGGATCACAAGGTCAGGAGTTCGAGACTAGCCTGGCTGACACGGTGACACCCTGTCTCTACTAAAAATACAAAAATTTAACCGGGCATGGTGTTGTGAGCCTGTAGTCCCAGCTACTCAGTAGGCTGAGGCAGAAGAATTGTTTGAACCTGGGAGTCAGAGGTTGCAGTGAGGTGGCACCACTCCACTCCAGCCTGGGCTACAGAGTGAAAGTCCATCTCAAAAACAAACAAAAAAAACCACTGCCCTCTGGGTTGGCATGGTGGCTCACGCCTGTAATCCCAGCACTTTGGTAGGCCAAGGCAGGCGGATCACTTGTGGTCAAGAGTTCGAGACCAGCCTGGCCAATATGGTGAAACCCCATTTCTACTAAAAATACAAAACTTAGCCGGGCATGGTGGCAGGTGCCTGTAATCCCAGCTACTCGGGAGGCTGAGGCAGGAAAATCTCTTGAACCCAGTGAGCTGAGATCGTGCCACTGCATTCCAGCCACTCCAGCCTGGGAGACAGAGAGAGACTCACTCTAAAAAAAAAAAAAAAAAAAAAGCTGCTGTCAAGGCAATGGGGGTGAGAGAAGAGCCAATTTACAGTAAGCATGTGTGAGAGGTAGCATCCTTTAACCAGGTTTTTTTAACCCTGTTCTCTCTCTCTCAGTGAATAGCACCATAAAACCTAGTCCATAAAACCTAAGAGTCATCCTTTCACCCCCGTCCCTCAAGCTCCATGGCTAGTTTATTCATTTACAAATATTTCTCAAGCATCAGCCAGGCAATGTTCTAGGCACTCAGCAAGACCAATTGATTGTACCTCCTAAATCTATCAAATCCTTCTGCTGCTTTCTCCACTACTATTGCCCTACTCCAAGCTGCCGTCCTCCTTCCCTAATAGTATTATAGGCAGGCATTGTGGCATGTGCCTGTAACCACAGCTACTCAGGAGGCTGAGGCAGGAGAATCACTTGAACCTGGGAGGCAGAGGATGCAGTGAGCCGAGATCATGCCACTGCACTCCAGCCTGGGCGACAGAACTAGACTCCCATCTCAAAAAAGAAAAGAAAAGAAAAAAAAAAGCCGGGCATAGTGATGCTGACCCATGTAGTCCCAGCTACTCGGGAGGCTGAGGCGGAAGGATCTCCTGAGCTGGGGAAGCTGCAGGATGCTGTACTTATACCCTGCACGAAAGAGTGAGATCCTGTCACACAAAAAAATTAATAAAAGAGGAATAAAAGCATTTTTAGAAAATGTTGCTCTTTTTTTAACTGACCTATATCATACAAATGTGTAAAAACACAGTGTTTGCTGTGCAAACATAGGCGCTTTTTGGGGGGGGGGCGGGTGTTGGTTTTGTTTTTGTTGTTTTGTATTTGTTTTATGTGTGTGTGTTTGTTTTGGTTTTTGGTTTTGATTTTGGTTTTGTTTTTGTTTTTTGAGACAGAGTCTTGCCCTGTTGCCCAGGCTGGAGGGCAGTGGCACGATATTGGCTCACTGCAACTTCCTCCCGGGTTAGGCATTTCTCCTACCTCAGTCTCCCGAGCAGCTGAGACTACAGGCGCATGCCACCATGCCTGGCTAATTTTTGTATTTTTAGTACAGACGGGGTTTTGCCATGTTGGCCAGGCTGGTCTGGAACTCCTGACCTCAAGTGATCTGCCTGCCTCAGCCTCCCAAACTGCTGGCATTACAGGTGTGAGCCACCGCCTCCGGCCAAGCATAGTTTCAACTCAAATCTAGGCTACTTTCCAGCCAGATTGCTGTTCTTAAGCCCCTTCTAAGTAAGCATTTTGAAGCTCTCTTTACTTTTAGGTAGGTTTTGTTTTCGTTTTTGTTTTCTTTTTGAGACAGAGTCTCGCTCTGTCGCCCAAGCTGGAGTGCAGTGGTGCGATCTCGGCTCACTGGAACCTCTGCCTCCCACGTCAAGTGATTCTCCTGCGTCAGCCTCAGGAGTAGCTGGGACCAGAGGCGCGTGCCACCGCGCCCGGCTAATTTTTTGTATTTTTAGTAGAGATGGGGTTTCACCACGTTAGCCAGGATGGTCTGGATCTCCTGACGTCGTGATCCACCCGCCTCAGCCTCCCAAAGTGCTGGGATTACAGGCGTGAACTACCGTGCCCGGGCGTTTAGATAGGCTTTAAGGGGCCAGTTTAACAGAAATAGGGACTAAAAAGTTTATGTGTCTTGGCTAGAAACTCTCAGACTAATAATTGAGTTATGATACATATTAAAATCTATCTGCCTTTCCTGACACACCAATCTTGTTTTTATAATAACTTGTAATACACAAATAACAGTAATATTTAATATTTTTGAAAAAGTACTCCAATAATATTCAGTAAGCTCAAGGAAGCATATCTGTTTCTCTTTTCCAGCTTTCAGAGAACAGAAGTGTTCAAACAATAAGGTGTAGGAGGAGGGGTCAGTTAGTTTTTCAAATATTTCTTGTTATCTAGTTATATTAATATTAGTACAGTCTTGTGAATACTGGTACAACATAAATATGCTTTTCTGTTTGTTTGTTTAGTTGTTTTTTGTTTTTGTTTTTTTTTTTTGAGATGGAGTCTCACCCTGTCACCCACACTGGAGTGTAGTGGCAAGATCTCAGCTAACTGCAACCTCTGCGTCCCAGGTTCAAGCAATTCTCCTGCCTCAGCCTCCTGATTAGCTGTGATTACAGGTGCCTGCCACCGCACCCAGCTAATTTTTTAATTTTAGTAGAGAAGGGGTTTCACCGTCTTGGCCAGGCGGCTCTCAAACTCCTGACCTCAAGTGATCCACTCGCCTCGGCTTCCCAAAGTGATAGGATTACAGGCATGAGCCACGCACCCAGCCATAAATATCTTTCTTTTTTGTTGATTTTTTTTTTTTTTTAGCTGGAGTCCAGGCTGGAGTGCAGCAGCACAATTTCGGCTCACTGCAACCTCCACCTCCTAAGTTCAAGAATTCTCCTTCCTCAGCCTCTGGAGTAGCTGGGACTACAGGCGTGCGCTGCCATGCCCAGCTAATTTTTTGTATTTTCAGTAGAGACAGGGTTTCACCATGTTGCCCAGGCTGGTGTCCAACTCCTGAGCTCAGGTGATCTGCCCACGTTGGCCTCCCAAAGTGCTGGAATTACAGGTGTAAGCCACCTTGCCTGGCCTGTTTTTTTTTTTTTTTTTTTTTTAGAAAGAGTCTCACTCTGTTGCCTAGGCTAGATGTGTAGTGGTACGGTTTTGGCTCACTACAGCCTCTGCCTCGTGGGTTCAAGCAAGTCTCCTGGCATGCGCCACCGTGCCTAATTTTTCTTTTTTTGAGACATAGTCTCACTCTGTTGCCCAGCCTGGAGTGCGGTGGCGGGATCTCAGCTCACTGCAAGCTCCACCTCCCAGGTTCAAGCAATTCTCCTGCCTCAGCCTCCCTAGTAGCTGGGACTACAGGCATGCACCACCACGCCCAGCTAATTTTAGTAGAGACGAAGTTTCACCATGTTGACCAGGCTGGTCTTGAACTCCTCACCTCAAGTGATCCACCCTCCTGGGCCACCCAAAGTGCTGAGATTACTGGTGTGAGCCACTGCGCCTGTCCCTAATTCTTGTGTTTTTAATAGAGACAGGGTTTCACCATGTTTACCAGGCTGGTCCTGAACTCCTAACCTCAGGTGACCTGCCAGCCTCAGCCTCCTAAGATGCTGGGATTACAGGTGAGAGCCACCACGCCTGGCCTCATTTTAATTTTTTCTTTTTTTTTTTTTTGAGACGGAGTCTTGCTGTGTCACCCAGGCTGGAGTGCAGTGGCACCTCAGGTGACCTGCCAGCCTCAGCCTCCTAAGATGCTGGGATTACAGGTGAGAGCCACCACGCCTGGCCTCATTTTAATTTTTTCTTTTTTTTTTTTTTGAGACAGAGTCTTGCTGTGTCACCCAGGCTGGAGTGCAGTGGCCTGAACTCAGCTCACTGCAAGCTGTGCCTCCCGGGTCACACCATTCTCCTGCCTCAGCCTCCCGAGTAGCTAAGACTACAAGCGCCCACCACCACGCCTGGCTAATTTTTTGTATTTTTTTTTTTTAGTAGAGACGGGTTTCAGCATGCTAGCCAGGATGGTCTCGATCTCCTGACTTCGTGATCCGCCCACCTCGGCCTCCCAAAGTGCTGGGATTACAGGCGTGAGCCACCGCGCCTGGCCTCCTTCTTTTTTTTTTTTTTTTTTTTTTTTTTTTAAAGACAGGGTCTCACTATGTAGGCTAGGTTGGTCATGAACTGCTGAACTCAAGTGATCATCCTGCCTTAGCTTGCCTAGCTGGAACTACAGGTGTACATCACCATGCCTGGCTAGAAAAAATAAACTGAAAAACAAAAAGAAGAAGAAAGATGGGCGTGGTGGCTCACACCTATAATCCCAGCACTTTGGGAGGCCAAAGCAGGTGGATCACGAGGTCAGGAGTTCAAGACCAGCCTGACCAACATAGTGAAACCCCGTCTCTACTAAAAATACACAAAATTAGCCGGGCGTGGTGGCGAATGCCTGTAATTCCAGCTACTCAGCGGCTGAGGCAGGAGAATCCCTTGAACCTGGGAAGCAGAGGTCACAGTGAGCCGAGATCGTGCCACTGCATCCAGCCTGGGTGACAGAGCAAGACAAGACCCTGTCTCAAACAAAATAAAAAAGAAAAAAAGAAACTCTGTAGAGAAATTAAGCAAAAGTTTTTAATCAGCTTCTCAATACTTATCACGGCTTGTTTTAATCAATTTATAAATATTCACTGACTAATTACTATGATCCAGTAACTGATCTGGTGAACTAGTCACTTCAGGAACTTACACAGAAAGGCAAAATGCATAGTGCATTGACTTTCATATCTAATGACTTAATATGTATAATTTAACCAAAAGTTTCAGAAAACAGTACTTATCCTTACTACATGAAGACATTCTTTTTTTTTTTTTTTTTTCGAGACAGAGTCTTACTGTGTCACCCAGGCTGGAGTGCAGTGTTGCAATCTCGGCTCACTGCAACCTCCACCTCCCGGGTTCAAGCGATTCTCCTGCCTCAGCCTCCTGAGTAGCTGGGATTACAGGCGCCTGCCACCACGCCCAGCTTCTTTTTGTATTTTTAGTAGTTTCACCAGGTTGTAGTAGTAGTTTAGTAGTAGTTTCACCATGTTGGCCAGACTGGTTTCAAACTCATGACCTCAGGTGATCCACCTGCCTGGGCCTCCCAAAGTGTTGGGATTACAGGCGTGAGCCACTGTGCCCGGCTATGAAGACGTTCTTACATGGTCTATTCAGTTCCATTTCACTTTTTAATTAATTAATTTTTTTTTTTTTTTTTTGAGACAGAGTCTCACTGCATCGCCCAGGCTGGAGTGCAGTGGCACCATCTCAGCTCACTGCAACCTCTGCCTCCCGGGTTCAAGCAAGACCCTGTCTCAAAAAAAAAAAAAAAAAAAGAAAATGGCCAGGTGTGGTGGCTCAAGCCTGTAATCCAAGCACTTTGGGAGACCAAGGTGGGCGGATCACTTGAGGTCAGGAGTTCGAGACCAGCCTGGCCAACATGGCAAAACCCCGTCTCTACTAAAAATACAAAAATTAGCCGGGCATGGTGGTGGTGCCTGTAATCCCAGCTACTGGGGAGGCTGAGGCAGGAAAATTGCTTGAACCCAGGAGGCGGAGGTTGCCGTGAGCCAAGATCATGCCACCGCACTCCAGCTTGGGTGAAGAAGCGAGACTCTGTCTCAAAAAAAAGAAAAAAAAAAGCATGAGTAAAGATGAGGTGAGAGAGAGAGCCTAAGGCAGAGCCTGCAGGGGCTTCTGGATTATGACAGAATTTGAATTCTATCAGAGCAATGGGGAAACACTGAAAAGATGTAAGAGTTAATACCCCTATTGCTGTAATATGGAAAATGAAGTGGAAAGGGCAGTGACAAAATGCAGAATGTGAAAAACATGAAGTTGTTGTTGTAGTATTCCAAGAACGATATGATGATGGTCTGGACTTAAGAAGTGGCAGTGCATAGGGCAGTGGAATGATTTGAGATACATTTTGGGAATTATCTCATTAACTGGAATTGCCAATCTAATGGATATAAGAAATGAAATAAAGAGATCAAGTTCTAAATTTCTGACTAAACCTGGGCATAGTGACAGCTGCCTGTAGTCCCAGCTACTTGAGAGGCTGAGGCAGGAGAATCATTTGAGCTCAGGAGTTTGAGACCAGACTGGGCAACATAGCAAGACCCTATCTCAGCTCATCTTCTTAGTATTCTTAGAATTTAATTAAGTAGGAGAAAAAGTTGAGAATTAACTGTAGATAGTGTATTCTGAGTGTAAAATCTGAGAGAATCAAAATGCTTCATATGTTATATGAAAACCATAGGCTCGGCCAGGTGCGGTGGCTCACGCCTGTAATCTCAGCACTTTGGGAGGCTGAGGCAAATGGATCACCTGAGGTCAGGAGTTCCCAACCAGCCTGACCAACATGGTGAAACCCCATCTCTACTAAAATAGAAAAAATTAGCCAGACATAGCGGCAGACGCCTGTGATCTCAGCTACTCAGGAGGCTGAGGCAGGATAATCGCTTGTACCCAGGAGGTGGAGGTTGCAGTGAGCCGAGATTGCGCCATTGCACTCCAATCTGGGCGACCAGAGCGAAACTCTCCCTCAAAAAATAAAAAGAAAATCACAGGCTGGGCACGGTAGCTCAAGGCTGTAATCCCAGCACTTTGGGAGACAAATGTTGGTGGACTGATTGAGCCCAGGAGACCTGAGCCCAGGAGTTGGAGACTAGCCTGGGTAACGTGATGAAACTCTGTATCGAAAAAAAAAAAAAAGTAGCCAGTGAGGACTAAGCTCTCATTTTTTTTATCTTGCCCAAATTCCTATCTAATGGGTCTGGGGATTCATGCCCTACAAACCATAAATTCTCATCAGATGGGTTTTATTTAACCCTATATATTGTGACTTACTTTCCAATCTGATTCTGGCATAACAAAGAAGAAAGTCAAAATATTTTACCCCAAAACATGTTTCTTTGCCATATTTTGTTTTATTTTATTTTATTTATTTATTTATTTATTTATTTATTTATTTATGAGATGAAGTCTCGCCCTATCACCCAGGCTGGAGTGCAGTGGCACAATTTCGGCTCAATGCAACCTCCACCTCTCAAGTTCAAGCGATTCTTTTCCCTCAGCCTCCTGAGTACTTGGGATTACAAGTGCACGACACCACGCCTGGCTAGTTTTTGTATTTTTAGTTGAGATGGGGTTTCACCGTGTTAGCCAGGCTGGCTTCAATCTCAGTGACCCCAGGTGATCCGCCCGCCTGGGCTTCCCAAAGTGCTGGAATTATAGGTTTGAGCCACTGCGCCCGGCCTTTTTTTTTTTTTTTCCTTTGCCATATTTTGAAATGGCCCTGCAAAGCTGTCCTTTGTGTGTGTGTGTGGAGGGGGTGGGGGGGAATTTGCATCTGTAAAGAATCTATATTAACATAGCTAGATCTTTTCTTCCAGGCCCTCTCAATCCTAAAGAGATTAACTAAGAGTGTAGCACCTTTTAAAGATCTGAATAGGAAACATTTGTCATCTATTGTCTCTAAGCTAGCCACTATACGACTTCAAAAGAACCTTGGTCTCCATAATCTTTTAACTTCAACATTTTGTTTCTTTCGAAAGGAAAATGCCTTTCTTTCCCAGGTTTTGTTTTTGTTTTTGTTTTTGTTTTTCCAGACAGAGTTTCCCTCTTGTTGCCCAGGCTGAATGGTGCCGTCTTGGCTCATCGCAACTTACACCTCCCGGGTTCAAGTGATCCTCCTGCCTCAGCCTCCCAAGCAGCTGGGATTACAGGCACTCGCTACCACGCCCGGCTAATTTTTGTATTTTTAGTAGAGATGGGGTTTCACCATGTTGGCCAGGCTAGTCTCGAACTCCTGACCTCAGGTGTTCTGCCCTCTCCGGCTTCCCAAAGTGCTGGTATTACAGGCATGAGCCACTATGCCCGGCTACTTTCCCAGGTCTTTAAACAAACTCAACCAATTGTCAACCAGAAAAGGTTTAAATTTACTTATAGCCTGGAAGCCCCCCACCCACTCCGCTTTGAGTTATCCTGCCTTTCTGGACAAAACCAACGTATTTCTTAAATGTGTTTGATGTCTCATGCCTCCCTAAAATGCATAAAACAACGCTGCACCCCCACCACCTTGGGCACATGTTCTCAGGACCTCCTAAGGGTTGTGTCACAGGCCATGGTCACTCATATTTGGCTCAGAATAAATCTCTTCAAATATTTTACAGACTTTGACACTTTCCTGGATACCTGGTATTGTGGCATGCCTGTAGTCTCAGCCACAAGGGAGGCTGAGGTGGGAGGATCACTTGAGTCTGGGAGATTGAGGCTGCAGTTAGCTGCAATCATACCACTGCACTGTAGCCTGGGTAACAAAGTGAAACCCTGTCTCAAAAAAGAAAAAGAAGAAAGAAAGAAACAAAATCATGTTTAACCTCATTAGAAAGCAGGGAAATGGGGCCGGGCGCGGTGGCTCACGCCTGTAATCCCAGCACTTTGGGAGGCTGAGATGGGCAGATGACAGGTCAGAGAGTTCGAGACCAGCCCAACCAACGTGGTGAAATCCCGTCTCTACTGAGAATACAAAAATTAGCTGGGCATGGTGGCATGTGCCCATAATCCCAGCTATTTGGGAGGCTGAGGCAGGAGAATCGCTTGAACCCGGGAGGTGCAGTGAGCCAAGATCGCACCACTGCACTCCAGCCTGGGCGACAGAGCAAGAGCAAGATTCTGTCTCAGAAAAAAAAAAAAAGAAAGAAAGAAAAAGAAAAGAAAGCAGGGAAATGTAAGTTAAAAATCACAAAGAGAAAACACTACAACCTGGCCAGGCACAGTGTCTCATGCCTGTAAACCCAGCACTTTGGGAGGCCTGTTATGCCCAGACCGTTTGTTCCCCAAAGAAGACCACCAGAGTCCAGAGTCAAAGCCAAGCGGCAAGGATCTTTTACTGCAAGTTCGAACTTGGTCCCTCTGTTATACCCAGACTGTTTGTTCCCCAAAGAAGACCACCAGAGTCCAGAGTCAAAGCCAAGCGGCAAGGATCTTTTACTGCAAGTTCGAACTTGGTCCCTCCATTCCACAGCATACAAGAGGGCCCTGAACAAAGCGAG
>NW_012105509.1:0-639 GCF_000951045.1 Mandrillus leucophaeus | reverse complement strand
AGGACCATGAGCTGTACGGTGTCAAACCTTTCTCTGACAAACTGCAAAATTCTGTTAACAACACAAGGTCCTACGGTAAGCAGAAATAGTAGACTCAGCAGGGGTCCAAGGAAGGGGGCTAACAGGGAAAACACAGAGGAATTCCACCACTGGTCTGCAGCTGAAGCGAACTGCCGTGTTTTTACTTCTGTGCTTAACTTGCGTAGCTGCTGGACCCGGTCCTCTACAAGCCCTGATTCATTTATGTAGAAACAACAGTCTTCCTTTAGAAACATACATGTACCACCTTTTTCGGCAGTGAGTAGGTCTAGGGCCCTCCGGTTCTGCAAGGTTACCTGAGCTAGGGACGTGAGCTGTCGCTGAAGGGAGGCAAGGGACTCAGCCGACTCCTCCATAGTAACGGCAAATTGCTGGTATAACCTGTTGCTTTCTATGAGGGTGTGACCTAGGGCTCCCCCCGCCAGTCTGGCCGCAATGAGGGATGAGGTGAGGGAGATTCCCGCAATGAGAGGGAGAAATATGGCTCGTGCAGGTCTCGGTCTAAGGACTGGGTGAATAGCAGTACTAGTCCAGTTACCGGTGTACCCCAGGAACTCGCCAGCAGTTAGTAGAGTCAACTGGGGAACTAATGTGACAGGA
>NW_012105508.1:6218-7216 GCF_000951045.1 Mandrillus leucophaeus | reverse complement strand
CATAAAGAAAGCCAAACTTCTTATGACAAAAGGGAATATATAACACCAAAAACAGTGGCCAGAGAATAAGTTAAAGAATCTTAGATAACGAATCCCGTGTAAAACACTCACCTGGGAAACAGAAGTGGGGTGGGGCTGGGGGGGAAGAGAACAAATTCAACCAAATACCCATAGAAAGCCAGAATGTGGGAAAGGTGTATACAGCGCTGTCCAGAGGAGCCAAGGGAAGGGACGGGGCGGGACCCAGGCCACCGCCAGCAAGATGAAACGATGACTTCGGGCCTCTGTCCCTCAAGCTGAGTGCGTCTGCGCTGGGTGCCCGTGCAGGTCACCGCAGTTCCGTTTTTGTGTGTCAGTGAGTTCGGCACAGTGTTGTTGGTAAAAGGTGTGGCTTTGCATCGCAGTGGGCTCACACCCAAGTGACTGCCTCGGAACTCAGCAGGAAGTGGGAGGCAGCGATTGGAAATTTTCAGATCATAGAATTGGTGTGATGATGGTAATACGTAAGAAGCTTGTAGGAAAATACAGAATAAATACAAAATAAAGGAGAACAAAGCCTATGAACCACCTGGGAGGAGGTGAGAATTGATCAGAAATGGATATGACAGACATTTAGAAGACTGTCTGGATATACACATAAATGAGAGGGGGTGAGTCGAAACCGTCAGATCGCTTTCAGCCCAGCTGTGGGAGAGATTGTGGCGGTGCCATCAATGATGAGGGCCTTTCTGGAGGGCAGGCAGGTCCCCCTTTGTCTGTCTTTCTCTGTCCCCTGCACCTGCTCCTCCCCAGGGTTGTCAGGCCTCTGAAGGTGGCCCCGGTCCCTTACTCGATGGGAGCACAGGACGGGAGTGGAGGGTGGAGCTGGACGGGAGTGCAGGGTGGAGCTGGATGGAGGGTGGAACTGGACAGAGGGTGGAGCTGGACGGGAGTGCAGGGTGGAGCTGGGCGGGAGTGCAGGGTGGAGCTGGATGGGAGTGCAGGGTGGAGCTGGAGGG
>NW_012105508.1:0-451 GCF_000951045.1 Mandrillus leucophaeus | reverse complement strand
TGCAGGGTGGAGCTGGATGGGAGTGCAGGGTGGAGCTGGATGGGAGTGCAGGGTGGAGCTGGATGGGAGTGCAGGGTGGAGCTGGGCGGGAGTGGAGGGTGGAGCTGGACGGAGGGTGGAGCTGGATGGGAGTGCAGGGTGGAGCTGGGCGGGAGTGCAGGGTGGAGCTGAATGGGAGTGGAGGATGGAGCTGGACAGGAGTGCAGGGTGGAGCTGCAGGTGTCAGGATCACGTAGTCTTGGTTGCTGGATGTGGAGCAGAACCCTGTCTTCTGATGAGGTTGCCTGGGTGATTCTGAGAAACGCTGGGAACCCTGGACACTTTGTTCCTCAGCCCTGGCCATCTCAACTCCGATCTCTCCAGACCACCTCCCTGCGCACAGCGCGCTGTTCCCTGGACCTCTCCAGCCTTGCGTGGCCCGCCGTGGGGTTTTGGGAAGATCATCTCTGTG
>NW_012105507.1:1357-3030 GCF_000951045.1 Mandrillus leucophaeus | reverse complement strand
TTCATAGCTAATCAAGGTAGCAGATTTAAAATTTTGAAACCTTGGATGATTTCTAAAGATCATCAACCTGCTTTTTATTATTTATTTATTTATTTTTTTTTCGAGATGGAGTCTTGCTGTCACTCAGGCCGGAGTGCCAATGTGTGATCTTGGCTCACTGCAACCTCCGCCTACAGAGTTCAAGCAATTCTTGTGCCTCAGAATCCTGAGTAGCCGGGATTATAGATGCGCAACACCAGGTCCAGCTATTTTTTGTAAAGATGGGGTTTCACTATGTTGGCCAGGGTGGTCTCGAACTTCTGATCTCAGGTGATCTGCCCGCCTTGGCCTCCCAAAGTGCTGGGATTAGAGGCCTAAGCCACTGCTCCTGGCCTGGTTTTTTTTTTTTTTTTTTTAGAACAACTTTCTTGTTCTCTTGAAATGTGGATTAAATTATTCTATTTCAGTATAATATTATCAAGTTTAAAAGAAAAATATTATCTAAGATGAATTGAGCTTTGCACAATTAGAAAGCTCTAAAGTATCTACTGCAAGGCAATGGTATCAATAAACTTAATATAATGATGATAGTCATATTCCTAGTATTATGTGAAAAACAATACTATCAAGACAATTTTACAGTTTTATTAGAAAGATTATAATTATTCATAAATGTTTTACTTACAGCTGAAATCCTGAAAATTACAGAGAATTTTGACACCACTATAAAAAATAAAACTGAGAGAACATTTGCTATCTCCTTATGATGTATATGTAAAATTAAAAATACAAATCAAGGGTTACTTACTTTAAACAGGGCAATTCAGAAAATTTTAAATAGGGCAATTCAAATAATGAAGATGAGACACAAGTTGATAAAACTGTTTCAGTTATATTAAGTTAATCAATAAATCATATATGTCTTAGAAAGAAAATTTTATAAAACTTACCTCAAAACCAAACCAATTATCAGTTTATTTTTATTTTCTTGTTACATATAGAAATTTCAATTAAGACTAAAATTTATCCTGCTTATGGGTATGAAAGCTTACAAGAAAAATTGTGATTTATTAAAATTGTTGATATATCAACAAAAGTCATGATACTGCAGTATATATACTATTTTGACATAACACAAAAATGTCCATCTCTCTCAATATTTGCAACATCATAAGTAAATTTCTAAATGTTTTAATGCAAATTAATGTTAATAATGTTTTAGAATTTTTAATTGTAAAGGACCAAAATAGCACACAGTGAAACATCCAATTTTATGACATCAATATCTAATACTTAGGTAGTCATACTAGGTGCTGGCACTGACTTAAGCTCTTTGTTTATATTTTGTTGTGGGAAGCCAGGGACCCCAAATGGAGGGACTGGCTGAAGCCGTGACAGACGAACATAAATTGTGAAGATTTCATGGACATTTATTAGGTCCCCAAATTAATACTTTTATGATTTCTTATGCCTGTCTTTACTGCAATCTCTGAACATAAATTGTGAAGATTTCATGGACACTTATCACTTCCCCAATCAATACCCTTGTGATATCCTATGTCTGTCTTTAATCTCTTAATCCCATCATCTTCCTAAACTGAGGAGGATGTATGTCGCCTCAGGACCCTGTGATGATTGCGTTAACTGCACAAATTGTTTGTAGAGCATGTGTGTTTGAACAATATGAAATCTGG
>NW_012105507.1:0-1307 GCF_000951045.1 Mandrillus leucophaeus | reverse complement strand
CAGACCGGTTGTCTGCTCTCAAACCCTGTCTCCTGATAAGATGTTATCAATGACAATGCATGCCCGAAACTTCATTAGCAATTTTAATTTCACCCTGTCCTCTAGTCCTGTGGTCTCACCCTGCCTCCATTTGCTTTGTGATATTTTATTACCTTGTGAAGCATGTGACCTCTGTGATCCACACCCTATTCGTACACTCCCTCCCCTTCTGAAAATCGATAATAAAAACTTGCTGGTTTTACGGCTCAGGGAGCATCACAGAACCAGCCGACATATGATGTCTCCCCTGGTCACCCAGCTTTAAAATCTCTCTCTTTTGTACTCTTTCCCTTTATTTCTCAGACCAGCCAACACTTAGGGAAATAGAAAAGAACCCATGTTTAATATTGGGGGGTGGGGTTTCTCCCGATATTTTATTTCCCCCGATAATATTTCTCAATTGAGTTCTCATAATAACTACATTAGGTAAGAACTATCATTATTCACATTTTTAGATGAAGAAATTCAGGTACAGAGAATTTAACAATTTGCCTAAAAGTGAACATTTGAAATTGAGCAATATGAAACCAGAATTTTTGCTTTTTTATAGAAGGCTAAATGAGCAAATTTAATATTCCTCATTTCTAAAGATCAGAGCTAGGCCTGTGTGCTCCAGGATTTAGACAGAAAAGCAAGTACCATCACTAGCCCCTCTTATTCATCCGCATTAGGTGCTTCTCTCAACTTTTAGAGCTGGCTATATATTCTTTCAGAGCACATAACTCTACATTACTTCATTGTATACATTTGTTTATTGTCTGTCTCTCAACTAGGATGTGAACTCTACATTCTAGAAAAGGCAAGTACTATGAATGGCATGTAACAAGTTTTATTTGTTAAATGAATCAATTGTTATTAGGTTGTATATACTGTATAAAGTACTTATCCCAGTTCCTGGAAGTAAATCCTTAAAGTTTTAATAAAATATAATAATCTTCCCC
The DNA here is from genome assembly GCF_000951045.1 of Mandrillus leucophaeus. Classification (NCBI taxonomy): domain Eukaryota; kingdom Metazoa; phylum Chordata; class Mammalia; order Primates; family Cercopithecidae; genus Mandrillus; species Mandrillus leucophaeus. Next base: position 327 of record NW_012105507.1, on the reverse strand, counting down.
TTTGAAATGCAATGCAAAAAAAAAAAAAAAAAAGTCCTGAAAGAATCAAGACTTGGACCAGGTGCAGTGGCTTACGCCTGTAATCCCAGCACTTTGTGGGGCTGAGGCAGGTGGATCACGAGGTCAGGAGTGTGAGACCAGCCTAATCAACATGGTGAAACCCATCTCTACGAAAAATACAAAAATTAGCTGGGCATGGTGGCATGTGCCTGTAATCCCAGCTACTCAGGAGGCTGAGGCAGGAGAATTGCTTGAACCCAAGAGGCAAAGGTTGCAGTGAGCCAACATCATGCCACTGCACTCCAGCCTGGGCAACAGAGCGAGACC
>NW_012105506.1:0-1611 GCF_000951045.1 Mandrillus leucophaeus | reverse complement strand
AAAGAAAGAAAGAAAGCAAATAGGGAAACTAGGATTCAAACATTGGAATCCTGATTCTAAATAATGGCAATAGAGTTTTCATATCCTCACATTCATTGCTTTTCTGTCAAAATGGTCCTTAGTCAACTTCTTTCATGTTAAGAGGACTTCTAGTCTTTCAACATGTATGGTGTGTTGGTATAATCTCTAATTCCATTTAAGTCATCACTATTCCCTGAGGATTTTGTCATTGAAACATTTTAGGAGTCACCCCTTCACTCCGTTTCCCACTCAATATCCTGACCAAGATATTAACCACTTAAAACCCATACTAATAACTTTTTAACTAACCTGTTTCAATTATTCTGGCCACGGATACAAAAATTATCTTTCTCATATAATATTTTGTTCATCACAATTCTGTGAAAATCCCAAGCAAGTGCCTTAACAGTGTCCTCTCACCAGCTGCCCTTGGCTTGTTTAGCTGCAGTTTACCACCATTTCATTATTCAGACAAGTCATCCAGGTAGACAACCTTGAACTCAGGTGCCAACTCACTTCTCCCTCAAATGATGTTCTTGGTTTTTCAGGAGAGTTTGTTGTTGCTGCTGCTTGTGGGTATGTGGCAGGTGTTGGGAAGGGTGGAATTCTACATCTTTTTTTTTTTTTTTTGAGATGGGGTCTCACTATGTTGCCCAGGCTAGTCTGGAACTGCTGGGCTCAAGCAATCCTCCCACCTCAGCCTCCTAAAGAGCTGGGATTACAGGTGTAAACCACCATGGCTGGCTGGAATTCTACATTTTTGTAACATCTATTCTTTTCTGAATTTTCCAATTATAAAAATACATATTCTTGGAGAGCCCAGAAAAGTATAACAAAAAAATTAAAATCTCTAAAAATTTAGAGATTATACCCCCAAACAACGTATGTTTACCTCTTTTTTAAGCTTTCAAAGTCCTATATTTAAAAAAGGTTAGCCTAGGCCGGGCGCGGTGGCTCACGCCTACAATCCTAGCACTTTGGGAGGACAAGGTGGGCGGATCACGAGGTCAGGAGATCGAGACCATCCTGGCTAACACAGTGAAACCCCGTCTCTACTAAAAATACAAAAATTTAGCCGGGCATGGTGGCAGGCGCCTGTGATCCCAGCTACTCGGGAGGCTGAGGCAGCAGAATGACGTGAACCTGGTAGGCGGAGCTTGCAGGGAGTCGAGATCATGCCTCTGCACTCCAGCCTGGGCGACAGAACAAGAATCTGTCTCAAAAAAAAAAAAAAAAAAAAAAATAGAAAATAGGCTGAGTGTGGTGGCTCACACCTATAATCCCAGCACTTTGGGAGACCAAGGCAGTAGGATCACTTGAGGCCAGGAGTTCAAGACCAGCCTAAACAATAGAGCCATACCCATTTCTACAAAAAATGTAAAAGATAGCCATATGTGGTGGTGCATGCCTGTAGTACTAGCTACTCAGAAAACTGAGGTGAGAGGATTACTTGAAGCCCAGGAGTTCGAGGCTGCAGTGAGCTGTGATCATGCCACTGAACTCCAGCTTGAGTGACAGAGCAAGACTTTATCTCAAAATAATAATAATAATAAACTTAAAGTTTAAAAGTAAATTTAGCAGTCATTAGAC
>NW_012105505.1:6881-8553 GCF_000951045.1 Mandrillus leucophaeus | reverse complement strand
TGTTCTGTCTTTCTTGGTTATGTTTTCCATGTTTTTACCTTCGATTTCTCTCCTCAACCTACTATACCCAACTTTAAGTTCACCTCATTGGTATATTTTCTCCATACACTCTTGGAGAAAGTGTGTATTGTATTGTAAGAACATTAGGTTGTTCTTCCACTGCAGAACACGTCTAGGATGCTGGACTTCCCTCATAAATGTATTTCATACAGCTGTGGTGAAGGTCTTATTTCCTGGTCCCTCCTGCATTGGATGAGCATATCTTAGATGATAAATTCACTCCAGCATTCAAGTTTCCTTAAGTATTTGGATGCCTTTCTTGACAGCAAAGCAAAGAAGTTCTGACCTTTCATCTTCAGTTGGCATTGCATTTGCATCCACATTTTAATCATCTGACCAAGCAATCTGTTGGGGCTATTCCTAGCTCCTTGAACTAAAATATTTAATAGAGACTGTCTGCTTAGTGGGTTCATATCAATATATTCAGCTCAATCCAACTTTACATTCTTTCCATATTCGTCTTATATGGTTTAGATTCAGTCCCATAGATAGTATTCCGGTTTCTGCTACTATATATTGTCAAAATCATCCAACTTTTTTGGTTTGTGTTGTAACTCCTCATGGATCACACTATGTACCTCTCCTATTTGGGCCAGAGTCTGACTGTAAGTCAGTCTAAAAGCAAGAAAAGGTGTTAAGAGCAGGTTCTGAGGAAGATCAGCAGTACATTGTAAGGCAACTACCTCAGAAGAGGAATTATAGATTCTTTACCTGAGAGGAGACTGACCTCCTCAGGCAGGGCTGAAAAGGCTGCCTCCACTGGCAGAAAAGGCTTAAGCCAATTTAAGAGTTCAAGTTGATCTTTATAAAGATCAGTCTATATGTCACTATTCTAATTTTCAGAACCCCTTTCCGTCTAAATCAGTTCCAGGATTTTAATAAAAGAGACCCTGGGAGTTCGGAAATTGAGTTTACTTTGTTATTCAACCACCTACAGAATTAGACTTTGGGTTTGATATTCAGAAACACATCCTTGTGGCTGTAAGAGATAAGAGATTCTTTCAATGCATTCACAGAAGCTTTCATGTCCTTCGAGCCTATAAAACTTACCCTTTTCTCCCCCCAAGTTCTCCAGAGCAGTTAAAAGTAACTAACCAACCCATTATACTCCTCATTTTCATTAAAATGTTGTATGGCAACAAACCCATGGTCACCCAGAACCTTGATTTCTGTAAATATTTGACTGTAAGTGTCTATAGATGGTAATTTGAGTAAATGTTTTGCCACTGTATGCCAGAGAATACCAGTTCCCTATCTATCACTGGAAACAGAGTCAGGAATACCTTTAAATATGATTACATCAGATAATCAATTTCAGAAAACCAGAAGCTATTCAGAGATTTCCTCTTAACATTCAGTTCCTGTGGAACATTACTCTTTTATCATTATATAATGTCCCTCTTTATTTTTTAAAGTACTATTTGTGTAAATTTTACATTGTCTGCTATTTATATAATCACACCTGCTTTTTAAATGCTTATTATCATAGTATATCCCTCTCAATTCTTTTTTTCAAACTGTCTATATTTAAAATGTATCTCTTGTAGTCAGTATATAGTTAGGTATTGCTTTCTTAATGCAGTCTGAAAATCTCAGCTTATTTTTATATATA
>NW_012105505.1:0-1606 GCF_000951045.1 Mandrillus leucophaeus | reverse complement strand
CTGCAAGTAAATATATATATTATATATCTGATGTAAGTAATAGCATATATTTTGGTTTAATTCTATTTTCTTGCTATTTTTCATTTGTTCTGTTTGGCTTTTAATTCTCTGTTTCTCTTTTCTTGTCTAATTTGGGCTAAACACTTTTAGTTTCCATTGCTTTTCTTCTATTGGCTTCTTAACTATGGAGAGATACAACGTGGTTAAAGATTAGTGTTTACACTTAAGATGTCCAATTCTTCAATGTTATCAGGAAAATATAGCAGTCCTGAATATGCATGCACCTAATTGCAGAGCATCTAACTTTATAAACCATAAATGACAGAACTAAAAGGATAAATGAACAAATTTACCTTGATCAGGTATTTTAGCACCTCTCACTCCATAATTCATTTATAGACTCAATTTTATACCAACAAAAATTCCACAAGTTTTTTGGGCAGATATTGGCATGGAGATTCTAAAATTTACATGAAACATCAAAAGACATGGAATGGACTAAATAATTTTGATAAAGGATAACAAGGTGGAAGGCTTATATTAATACAACCTGACTTTAAGACTTACTAGAGGCCAGGCGCAGTGGCTCACGCCTGTAATCCCAGCACTTTGGGAGGCTGAGGAGGGCAGATCATGAGGTCAGATTGAGACCAGCCTGGCCAACATGGTGAAACCCCATCTCTACTAAAAATACGAAAATTAGCTGGGCGTGGTGGTGCGTGCCTGTAGTCCCAGCTACTCGGGAAGCTGAGGCAGGTGAATCTCTTGAATCCAGGAGGTGGAGGTTGCAGTGAGCCAAGATCATGCCACTGCACTCCAGCCTGGCGACAGAGCGAGACTCCATCTCCAAAACAAACAAACAAACACACAAACAAACAAAAACTTACTAGGAAGTTTGAGACAAGGCGGTAACACATTGGCCTAAATATATACATGTTAAATAGTGTAATAAAATAGAGAGTCCAGAAATAGATCCATTCTTAAATGGTAAATTGGTTTTTGATAAATGCCATTCACTGTGGAAAGAATAGTCTGTTAAAGAAATGCTGCTGGAATTGCTTAATATCCATATACTGCTACTATGGCTACTACTAAACTTCAAATCTTTCCTCACAACATATTCAAAATTAATGTGAAACTAGACCTAAACATAAGAACTAAAATTGTAAAAATTCTAGGGGGAGCATAGAAGAAAAAGCTGTGATAATCAGGTTAGGCAAAGATTTCTCAGAAAATAAACAAAGTCAATAACCATACAAATTGGTTAAAATTTTTGAAAATTAAGACCTTCTACTTTTCAAAAACACTATCAAGGGAGTGAAAAGTAGATATTTACAGCATATATTTGGAAATAAGATATATCCAATTAAGTCAATAATAAAAAATAAAATTCAGTGAAAAATGAGCAAATGTTTTTACAGCTGGTTCACTAAAATGAATACATTAGCAGCTAATAATAACATGAAAAGATGCTCAACATCATTATTCACCAACTTAAAAATGTGAGATACTGCTACACCCTGTAGAATGGATAAAATAAAAAGAAATGGCAATACCAAGTGTTGAAGAGGGCTTAGAGCGATGGGAACGTTCAGATTGTTGGTGG
>NW_012105504.1:9832-10121 GCF_000951045.1 Mandrillus leucophaeus | reverse complement strand
AGGGGGAAGCAGGGGAGGGGGTCAAGGAGGAGGAAGGAAGAGAGCTTGGGGAGAAAGAAATAGGGAGGACGAAGAAGTTTCGGGCCGGGATAGGCAAGAAGAGGGAGGAGGAGAGAGGAAGAAGAATAAGGGGGAAGGGAGAAAGAGGGGGAGGGAAGGTAGGGAGAAGAGGTCAGGGAAGTGGGGGAAGCAAGGAGTGGGGGGAAGAAAAGGAAGGAGGAGGGAGAGGAGGAAGGCGGGGTGGGAAAGGGGGTTAGGGTAGTGGGAATTTCCAGGGAGAGGTCGGGAG
>NW_012105504.1:0-1912 GCF_000951045.1 Mandrillus leucophaeus | reverse complement strand
CAGGTATCCTGATAGGCCTGAGAAGAAAGGTTCCACTCTGGCTCGCGCTTCCTGCTTCCAAACATCTCGCAAGGTGGCCAGCAGACTTGGAAGGCCAGAAACAGCACCCAGTTTCTTCCTTGTAAACTCAGGGTGTGGGCCATCCTGGGGTCCTGCTCTCCTCCCAACACTCCCTGCTCTGGCACTCAGGCATTCTCTCTAAAATACCCGCTTCCGTGGCCCTCCCACCTCAGGCTACTGTCCTTTCTCCCCTTCCTCCCCCAGGGCGTTCCAGAATGGGATCTCTCCACCTAGCCTCCCCTCCTCTTCTCTCCCCAGCCTCCTGGCCTGGCCTTTCCTCCCTCGGAGCTGTTTTCCAGAGGGCCACTGGGTGTCTGCGCTGCCAGACCAGTTCCCTCCCACCCCCGCACTCATCCTCCCAATCTTTCTGCCTGCTCTGTGTCTGTACTGCTTCTTCCCGGGCTCGCCTGGCTCCCGGCGTTCCTCGCTGCCTGCCCCACCACTACCTCTGCTCTTGCTTCTTGCTCCATAGCTCAGTTCACCTGGGATGGTCAGAGACCTTGCAAGGGCCGTGAGAGATGCCCGGTGCAGATTAATGTAAGCAGAAAATCCACTGTGGCCTCTAGGTTGGAAACTCCAGGGGAAGTTCTAGCAGCAGCAAAGGCTGCCCAAACTCCAAACAGCCTGTCTTCCTCCTCCTAGCTCTGTCTTCATCCTTCACTTCCATTCTTGCGGGGAACGGGAAGGTTTAGTCCCTGGGCAGAGCCATCTTGGTGGAGAGAGAGCAGGCCTCTTTGCCAGTGATTCTGGGGGTCCCTGGACTGTCTGTGGCTCCCCTGAGGTCGTATGCCCATCCCTAGACCAACCACTGAGACTCTGGGTGGCCAGGCCTGGATCACATGCGCACCTCTGGAGTGGGGGGAGGGGGCAGCCCCACCCAAACCAGGAGACTGACTTGGGGAGGTGGCCTTCTAGGGAAGAATGGCATGCCACTTTCAGAAAAGTGTCCATTTGCCCCTTAACATCTCTGCCTTCCTCTTTATAGCAACAGTCTGTTTGCCCTCGATCTTCCTTGTCTGGTATCTACTCTGTCCTCCCTTGCTGGGGTAATTCTTTCTATAGTGTATTTCTAATCAAGTCACTCCTCTGCTCATTAACCTTCTATGGCTCCCTTCTGCCCATTGGATTACACTCAGGCTGTCTGCTTGGTTTTCTAGTCGGTTTGTCCCCACCCACATCTCCTCTCTAGTATCTTCACACAGCCTCCCTCACGCACCTGCTGCCCAACACTGTCACATCCCCGCCTTGGTGCTTTTGATTTTGGAGGTTTCTACCATGAGGAACTCCTCTTCCCCATCTCAACTCATGTGGGACTCAGCCGCCTACCTAGCTTACTGTGATTCCTTCTTTATTTCAACTCTGAGTACACTTTGGAATCAAAAACGCTCTAGTCCGGGCGCCATGGCTCATGCCTGTAATCCCAGCACTTTGGGAGGCCAAGGCAGGCGGATCACTTGAGGTCAGGAGTTTGAGACCAGCCTGGCCAACATAGTGAAACCCTGTCTCTACTAAAAATACAAAACTTAGCTGGGCATGGTGGCCAGTGCCTGTAATCCCAGCTACTGGGAGACTGAGGCAGGAGAATCGCTTGAACCCAGGAGGCAGAGGTTGCAATGAGCTGAGATCGTGCCATTGTACTCTAGCCCGGGCAACAGAGTGAGACTCTGTCTCAAAAAAAGAAAAAGAAAAAGAAAAAAGAAACATTTTAGATTGACATCTCAGCTCTGCTTCTCACTCACTGTGTGGCCTTGGGCAAATGCATCCCTCCCTCTGTGCCTCAGTTTTTAGGTCTGTAAAATGGGGATCCTGACATGCTTACCTTTGAAGGTGACTGGGAAGGTTCCCTGAAGTA
>NW_012105503.1:3625-4392 GCF_000951045.1 Mandrillus leucophaeus | reverse complement strand
CCCTCCCCTCCCCTCTCTCTTCTCTCTTCTCTTTTCTCCTCTCTTTCCTGCTTGTGCAGAGCAGGGCTATTCCGTAGGCAAAGTAGCCCAGTGTATTTTTCATTTCAGATACTGCATATCCCCTCTAGAAGTTGGGTCTTTTTTTTTTCATGTCTTCCATTTCTCGCCTCATATTTATTATTTCCTCTTCTTTCTTTTGTGAGGCAGGGTCTCACTCTGTCTTCCAGGCTGGAATGCACTGGGCACGATCCCAGCTCACTGCAACCTCCACCTCCCAGGTTCAAGCGATCCTCCTGCCTCAGCCTACCGAGTAGCTGGGATTACCGGTGTGCACCATCACGCCTAGCTAATTTTTGTATTTTTAGTAGAGACCAAGTTTCGCCATATTGGCCAGGCTGGTCTCGGACTCCTAACGTCAAGTGATCTGCCTGCCTTGGCCTCCCAAAGTGCTGTGATTACAGGCGTGAGACACTGTGCCTGGCCTGATCCTGTGTCTTAAAAAAACAAAACAAAACAAAACAAAAAACTCTAACATGTAATACTGCTTTTTTAAAAAAAATTGTGGGCCGGGCTCAGTGTCTCACACCTGTAATCCCAGCACTTTGGGAGGCTGAGATGGACAGATCTCCATCCAACATGGTGAAACCCCATCTCTACTAAAAATACAAAAAAATTAGCTGGGCATGGTGGTGGGTGCCTGTAATCCCAGCTACTTGGGAGGCTGAGGCAGGATAATCACTTGAACCCGGGAGGCAGAGGTTGCAGTG
>NW_012105503.1:0-1125 GCF_000951045.1 Mandrillus leucophaeus | reverse complement strand
TTTTTTTTTTTTTTAATTTTGAGATGGAGTTTCACTCTTGTTGCCCAGGCTGGAATGCAATGGCGTGATCTTGGCTCACTGCAACCTCCGCCTCCCGGGTTCAAGCAATTCTCCTGCCTCAGCCTCCCAAGAAGCTGGAATTACAGGCACCTACCAACATGCTAAGCTAGCCTGATTGATTTTTAATGTGAACCAACCTTGCATTCTTGGAATAAGTTCATCCTGGACATGATGTATTTATCATTTTTAAATATTACTGGATTGAGTTGGCAAATATTTTAAGATCTTTGCATCTGTGTTCATGTGTAAAATTGGCCAAATCCTTGTCACATTTGTGTATCAAGATTATGCTCATTTCTGGCCGGGCGCGGTGGATCACTCCAGTAATTCCAGCACTTTGGGAGGCTGAGACGGGCGGGTCACAAGGTCAGGAGATGGAGACCATCCTGGCCAACATAGTGAAACCCAGTCTGTACTAAATATGCAAAAATTAACTGGGTGTGGTGGTACACTCCTGTCATCCCAGCTACCTGGGAGGCTGAGGCAGGAGAATTGTTTGAACCCGGGAAGCAGAGGTTGCAGTGAGCCGAGATCACGCCACTGCATTCTAGCCTGGCAACAGAGTGAGGCTCCGTCTCAAAAAAAAAAAAAAAAAAAAAAAAAGATTATGCTGATTTCTGAGAATTGCTTGAGCCCAGGAGGCGAAGGTTGTAGTAAGCCGAGATTGCACCACTGTGGTCCAGCCTGAGCAACAGAGCATGACTCTGTCTTCAAAAAAAAAGATTATGCTGCCCTCATTAGCTTGGGAATGATTCCCTCGTCGAGAGGGAGGATTTAAGATCAATATCTAGCTGGGTGCGGTGGCTCACTCTTGTAATCTCAGCACTTTGGGTGGCCAAAGTGGGCAGATCACCTGAGGTCAGGAGTTTGAGGCCAGCCTGGCCAACATGGCAAAACCCTGTCTCTACTAAAAATACACAAAAATTCACCGAACATGGTAGCAGGTACCTGTAATCCCAGCTACTCGGGAAGCTGAGGCAGGAGAATTGCTTGAACCTAGGAGGCAGAGATTGCCGTGAGCCAAGATTGTGTCACTGCACTCCAGCCTGGGCAACAGTGTGGGAT
>NW_012105502.1:2833-4569 GCF_000951045.1 Mandrillus leucophaeus | reverse complement strand
AAACTGATCACTGTACATAATATGTATCAAAACATCACTATGTACCCCATGAATATGTACAATTATTATTTGTTAATAAAAAATAAATTTTAAAAAGTTTGATAAAGTTAAGCTAAAAAGAAAAAACCTGTAGTGCAGAATTTGAAATTGAAACTGTCAGTATGAACTCTTTAACAGTTTTATCCTTTAAAAATTCTGCATATGACAATGAAAGCAGACAACAAATTAAAAAAATAGATAAATTGAACTACATTAGGATTTAAAACTTTTGTGCATCAAAGGGCACAATCAACAAAATAAAATGCAATCCATGGAATGAGAGAAAATATTTGCAAATCATATATCTGACAAGGAGTTTATATCCAAAATATTAAGGAACTGAGACAACTCAACATAGAAAACCATTATGATTAAACAATAGGCAATGGACTTGAAGAGACATTTTTCCAAAGATCTACAAATGGCCAATAAGCATATGAAAAGATGCTCATCATCACTAATGATTAGGGGAATGCAAATCAAAACCACAATGAGAAACCAATTTACACACATTAGGATGGCTACTATCAAAACACCAAAAAATAACAAGTGTTAGTGAGGATGTGGAGAAGTTAAATTCTTGAGAATTGTTGGTGGAAATATAAAGTGGTGCAGCTGCTATGAAAAACATTATACTGATTCCTCAAAAACTTAAAAAGAATTGCCAAAAGATCTAGAAATTGCTCTGCTAATATGTCTCACAAAATTGAAAGCAGAGTCTCAAAGAGATGTTTGTAGACCCACGTTCATAGCGGCATTGTTTACAATCATCAAAATGTGGAGGCAACACAAGTGTCCTTCAATGGATGAATGGATAAACAAGACGTATACATACAATGAAATATTACTCTGCCTTAAAAAGGAAGGAAACTCTGACATGCGCTAAAACATGGATGAATCTTGAGGATATTATGCTACGTAACACAAGGCACTCACAAAATGCAAATACTATATGATTCTACTCAAATGCAGTATCTAGAAGTAGTCAAATCCACAGAGACAGAAAGAATGGCAGTTTCCAGAGGTTAAGGAGAGTGTGGAGTGGGGAGCTATTGTTTAATGAGTACAGAATTTCAGTTTGCAAGATGAAAAGAGTTCTGGAGGTAGACATTGGTGATGGTTCCACAATAATGTGAATGTACTTAATACTACTGAAATGTACACTTAAAAATGGTTAAGATGATAAGTTTCATGTTATGTGTATTTTACCACAATTAAAATTTTTTAATGAATCAAATGTCTGCAAATAAAAGATTGATTAAACAAACAAAAAAGACATTTAAAGAGCATTTCAATTGTGCAATATATAAACTTTATTTAAGTCCCAATTCAAACAGATACCCGTATGAGGTAAGCTGGAACTTAAATGCTGGCAGGATATTTGATGATGTTAAGTAATTCAGGAATGGAAAATCAAATATTGTATGTTCTCACTCATAAATGGGAGCTGGCCGGGCACGGTGGCTCATGCCTGTAATCCCAGAACTTTGGGAGACCGAGGCGGGCAGATCACCTGAGGTCAGGAGTTTGAGACCAGCCTGACTAACATGGTGAAACCCCACCTCTACTAAAAATACAAAAATTAACCAGGCGTGGTGGCGGGCATCTGTAATCCCAGCTATTCAAGAGGCTGAAGCAGGAGAATCGCTTGAACCCAGGAGGCAGAGGCTGCGGTGAGCTAAGATCATGCCATTGCA
>NW_012105502.1:0-1479 GCF_000951045.1 Mandrillus leucophaeus | reverse complement strand
TTTTTGAGATGGAGTCTTGCTCTGTCACCCAGGCTGGAGTGCAGTGGTGCCATCTTGGCTCACTGCAACCTCTGACTCCCTGGTTCAAACGATTCTCCTGCTTCAGCCTCCTGAGTAGCTGGGATTATAGGCACGTGCCACCATGCTCAGCTAATTTTTGTATTTTTAGTAGAGATGGGGTTTCACCACGTTGGCAAGGATGGTCTCAATCTCCTGACCTTGTGATCTGCCAGCCTCAGCCTCCCAAAGTGATGGGATTAAAGGCGTGAGCCACCGCGCCTGGCTGAGTCATTAGTTTTTATAATACTTCCGCACGAGAAAGATGAGGCTTTCTCACACACAACCACCACCTCAACCACACACATAGGGAAATTTCCTGATCATCAATCCTACTACTATAGTAGGCTCTGAAAACATATCTCATCGCTTTCAGTTTTTTTTTTATTCATTATGAGTCACTCAGTCCAGCACACATCAAGGGAGGGAATTAATCTCTATGTTTCGTAGGAAAAAGTTTCAAAGAATTTGTGGGCATGTTTAAAAATGACCACACTCTATTTAAAAGGGGTTTCAGTGATTTTTCCAGTAAAACATTAAGGACTCATAGTTTTATTAAAATTTTAACGTTTTTCCTCTCTAACTCTTGAGATATAGGGCTGATTGTATTACAGAGGAGCTGCTTTTGCCATCACGTAGTGTGCTTTCCTTTCACCATCAGCTTAAGGATTTCCTTCTCCTGTATCTTGCATGGGGCCCCTTGTTTCCTTTATCCCATTACTTTCCCTTCTTGGTGTACTCACTTTTCCAAAAGAGAGCATACTTTACTAACTTCCTGATAAAGAGTGAATAGGAGATAAAGTTTGTAAGTGTATGATCATCCAGCTTCCAATTGTTTTTCAGAATTGCCGTGCCATTTGATTCTTTATCTTGGTCTATTCTTTCTCTATGGAAACCTTTAGGATTTTCTCCATATCCTGAGTGTTCCAAAACTGCACCATGATGAATCTCAATGTGTCGGTATCATTCCGCTGTACTGATTAACTAATGGAATTCTTCAATCTAGAAATCCATGCTCCTCCATTTGAATTATTTCTTTGATAATTTCTTATCCTATTCTCTACATTTTCCCTGCTTTCTCCTGGAATTGTATTACTAGAATGTTAGATCTCCTAGACTGGGCTTCTAATTTTCTTTACTTTTGTTGCTTTTCTATCTCTTTATCTTAATTCTTTACTTCCTGAGAGATTTCCTCAATTGTATCTTCCAGACCTTCTGCTACATTTGTAATTTCTATCATGTTGCTAATTTCCAAGAATTATTGCATTTTCTAAGTGTTTTAAAATAGCATTCTGTTCTTACTTTTTACATGTAACATCTGTTCTTGTAACTCTAAAATCACTAATGGTAGTTTAAAAAATTTTTTCTTTAAAATGCCTAGTTTCTGCTTCCTCCAAGTAATTGTCTTTCTGTTTGTTTTGG
>NW_012105501.1:3382-4266 GCF_000951045.1 Mandrillus leucophaeus | reverse complement strand
TGATCCGCCCGTCTCGGCCTCCCAAAGTGCTGGGATTACAGGCTTGAGCCACCGCGCCCGGCCTACAATCTTCTAATCTTATATTAAGATACCAAATGGAAGGTTGATGTTTCAGAATGCATATAAATATACTTATGTTGCTCTAGTAAACAAAACATTTTAAATTAACCCTAATAATCTGTACCTTTTCTTCAAAAAATCTGCTTTCCAGTCTTCTAAGAGTCTCCTGATGTATCCGCTCTGTGTTTCTTAAATTCTCCTTCAGCTAAAATTAAAATAACAAACAAAAATGGTCAATAGAAAATAGGGTTCATTGGGCATATACTCAGAAATTATCAATAAGGAAACGTTTTCTGTTATACATTACCTCTTAATCCTGAACACACAGAAAAAAATCTGTGTTCCTGCCTCTGAGTATCAAATTTCCCTCAATCTTCTACAGATTGATAACATTAGTACAGTAGTCCCCCTTATGTGCAGTTTCACTTTTTGCAGTTTCAGATAACTGCAGTCAATGATGGTTCAAAAATATTAGGAGGCTGAGCACGGTGGCTCACACCTGTAATCCCAGCACTTTGGGAGGCTAAGGTGGGCAGATTGCTTGAAGAAGTTTGAGACCAGACTGGGCAACATGGCTAAACCCTGTCTACAAAAAATACAAAAATTAGCTGAATGTGGTGGTGCACACCTATAGTTCCAGCTACTCCAGAACTGAGGCTGAGGTGGGAGAATCATTTGGGCCCAGGAGGCAGAGACTGCAGTGAGCCCAGATTGCTCCAACCTGGGCAACAGAGCGAGATTAGTCTTTAAAAAAAAAAAAAAAAAAAGATGTTTTGGAAGAGAGAGAGAGAGAGAGACAACATTAACAAGACTTTCAAAATTAG
>NW_012105501.1:0-922 GCF_000951045.1 Mandrillus leucophaeus | reverse complement strand
GAGTTTTGCTCTTGTTGCCCAGGCTGGAGTGCAATGGTGCGATCTCAGCTCACTGCAACCTCTGCCTCCCAGGTTCAAGTGATTCTCCTGCCTCATCCTCCCAAGTAGCTGGGATTACAGGCATGTGCCATACCAGGCCCAGCTAATTTTGTATTTTTAGTAGAGACAGGGTTTCTCCATGTTGGTCAGGCTGGTCTCGAACTCCAGACCTCAGGTGATCCACCTGCCTTGGCCTCCCAAAGTGCTGGGATTACAGGCATCAGCCACCACACCTTATTACTTTGAAACAGGACTCTAGGGGAAGGCTTCATGGAGAACATGAATTTGAGCTGAGACTTTGAAAGACAGGTGGCTGGGCATGGTGGCTTATGCCTATAAGCCTAGCACTTTGGGAGGCCCAGGCAGGCAGACTGTTTGAGCCCAGGAGTTTGAGACCAGCCTCGGCAAGAGCGAAACCCCATCTCAAAAAAAAAAAAAAAAAAAAAAAATTAGCCAGGTGTGGTGGTACGTGCCTGTAGTACTAGCTGCTGAGGAGCCTGAAATAAGAGGATCACTTGAGCCCAGGGAAGTAGAGGCTGCAGTGAGCCATGACTGCACCACTGCACTCCAACCTGGGTGACAGAGTGAGACTCTGTCTCAAGAAAAAAAAAGAAACAAAAAAGAGGCCAGGTATGGTGGCTCATGCCTGTAATCCCAGCACTTTGGGAGGCCGAGGCAGGCAGATAATGAGGTCAGGAGATCGAGACCATCCTGGCCAACCTGTACTAAAAAATACAAAAAATTAGCCAGGTGTAGTGGCACGTGCCTGTAGTCCCAGCTACTCGGAAGGCTGAGGCAGGAGAATCACTTGAACCTGGGAGGCAGAGGTTGCAGTGAGCTGAGATTGCACCACTGCACTCCAGCCTGGGCAACAGAGTGAAAC
>NW_012105500.1:5242-5959 GCF_000951045.1 Mandrillus leucophaeus | reverse complement strand
GAGGCAGAGGTTGTGGTGAGCCAAGATTGCGGTATTGCACTCCAGCCTGGGCAACAAGAGCGAAACTGTGTCTCCAAAAAAAAAAAAAAAAAAAAAAAAATTATCCCAAATCTTAGCTACTTAAACCAACCCATAATTTCTGAAGGTCAGGAATCTGAGAGTGGCTTAGCTACGTAGTTCTGCCTCAGGGTCTCATGAGGTTGCAGTTAGGATGTTGCCTGGGCTGCAGTCATCTGAGCATTTAATTGTGGCTGGAAGATTCTCTTACAAGAGTGCTCCCCTTCCATGGCTTTTGATGGGGTCCTCAGTTCCTTGTCATATGGACTGTTCCTCATGTTGTGGCAGCTGGCTTCTCCCAGAACAAGTGATCTGAGAGAGAGAGCAAGAAGGAAGCCACATGTTTTTCCTTTCCCTGTTTCAGAAGTGACACACTGTCACATCTGGCATATTCTGTTTGTTCCAAGCCAGTTGTTAAGTGTAGCCTACACTCAAGGGGAGGAGAATGAAGCTCTACTTCTTGAAGGGAGGAGTGTCAATGAATTTGTGGGTATATTTAAACATTGTCACAATTATTATTAAACTTCTATTTTTATTTTATTTTTATTTTTTTGTTGAGACGGAATCTCGCTCTGTCACCCAGGCTAGAGTGCAGTGGCCGGATCTCAGCTCACTGCAAGCTCCGCCTCCCGGGTTTACGCCATTCTCCTGCCTCAGCCT
>NW_012105500.1:0-1112 GCF_000951045.1 Mandrillus leucophaeus | reverse complement strand
TTTTTGAGATGGAGTCTGGCTCTGTGGCCCAGGCTGGAGTGCAGTGGCGTGATCTTGGCTCACTGCAAGCTCTGCCTCCCGGGTTCATGTCATTCTCCTGCCTCAGCCTCCCCTGTAGCTGGGACTACAGGCGCCTGCCACCGCACCCGGCTAATTTTTTGTATTTTTAGTAGAGACGGGGTTTCACCATATTAGCCAGGATGGTCTCGATCTCCTGACCTCGTGATCCTCCCGTCTCGGCCTCCCAAAGTGCTGGGATTACAGGCGTGAGCCACTGCGCCCAGCCGGTAAGTGCTTTTTCAATATATATTGATGGAATGAATAAATAGTGTTATAAAAACTAAAATACATTTAAAATGGCATAAATTTTTAGGCAAATTGTAAAGATTTACTTATTAAGAGAATATACATTTCTTGACATTCTGGAGTTTAGAGATGTTTTAAAAAATTGTTGGCTTTTTAAAAATTGTAAAATGTAACCGTTATGGGAAATTATTTGAAAAATTATTTCTAGCTTTAATTTTATTTCTTTTCAAGTTAATTTACGCTGGGTGCAGTGGTTCACGCCTGTAATCCCAACACTTTGGGAGGCTGAGGTGGGAGAATTCCTTGAGCCAGGAGCTCAAGACTAGCCTGGTCAACAAAGTGAGATCCCATCTCTACAAAAAATAAAAAATTAGCCTTGCATGGTGGCATGTGTCTGTAGTCCCAGCTACTCGGGAGGCTGAGGCAGAAGGATTACTTGAGCCTGGGAGGCCGAGGCTTCAGTGAGTTGTGATTGCACCATTGCCCCCGAGCCTGGGTGACAGAGCAAGACCCTGTCTCAAAAAAAAAAAAAAAAAAAGTTAATTTGTCTTTTGATTTAGATTAGTTTCGTTACAATTGTAATGTTAAACAACTTTTGAAATTCATATTGTTGTATTTCTTCTGCCAGTTTCATGTAGAAATTTATTTCAAATGCCAAGGAAATGGATTTCTAAGCCTCAAGAACCAAGGCTTTTACTTGTCCACACAGAGCTGTGCCAGGATTGCCTGGTTGTGGAATGGTCATGTTACGAGATTAATTTTTACTGGAGACAGGAGGTTTTCTGCTGGTCTTTTTTTTTTTTTTT
>NW_012105499.1:3158-4580 GCF_000951045.1 Mandrillus leucophaeus | reverse complement strand
ATGGATCTCTCTTTACACATTTCCAGTATCCTCTAATCTTTGACTTTGTTTTCTGTGGTGGTTGTTCCAAAAGTTTAATAATCAGATTTTATCAACAAAATAAAACTTTTCTGTGGATATTTTTTTACGAGCATATAAAAAAAGTATGAAATGCTAGCTGAATTTTAAGGTGCTTTGAAGAAAGAAACACTGAATATTCTTATCCAACAGGGATATGTTGCTAATATATGAAGGGGAAAAAAAAAAGGCTAGCTAAGAAGATATTTTTGGATGATATAAGAACATTGAGAAAAGTGAATAGTAAATACACACATCGATGATGCATTTATATTTTCTAAATATGAGTTTTCTTGCTCTTTGGAAAATGCCATTTTATAAACTGAATTTGAACTCAGAAGTTTAGCTTATTAAAGGTTAGATCACTACCCAAAAGGGTTTAAGAAAATAGAAAACCTCTGTGTTGTATATATCATAATTCAGAATAAAAGGGAAAATAGTGCAATTTAAAGAAAAACTTCAATATCCCATGTCCTTTTACCAACTGATGAGTTTACTAGATTTTGTTTTATTTGTTTCTGCTAACTTACTTAAAGTATCTTCAGAATCAGATTTAAATCACATCAAATATATATATTTTTTTAATTCAACAATTGATATACCACTGGGATATAGCCAAATAACATCATTATAACCTCATCTGTAAACACTGTTAAACCTCTGGGAACTCAGAATATGTAATTTGACCTAAATGAAAAGAAAAAAGAATGTTGATGAATAACTTTATGCTGTAATTGTATATCTATTGGTCTGTTTACCTTCAAAGAAACTCATGGACATATATTCCTGTGCCCTGCACCAAAATATGCACAGATCATAAACTGTGCTTGATATTTTCTTGTATCAAAATACTTAGTAAACCTTTTACAATACTGTGTCCTCACATTACATGACATTAGTGGGAAAGTTCCTCCCTGACATATACTAATCACTCTTGTAGGAGGTAATTTCCATTTAAGTAAAGATAAAATTAATAGACACTATGGAAAAATGTAAGAGAAATGTATAAGGATTATAGAAGTGAATAAACTAAATATAAATTTGAAAATATATATGAAACCGAAGAATTGCTTCTTTGTCCTCAGAAGGTTACTTGACTTTTGTCTTCTTTACTTTGTGTCTTCCTTCCACATTTCTCCCAGCATCCTGTTTTTGTTTCATCTATTGTTTTCTGTCTTCTTTTAAAAAATTATGCAATTTTGGAGGGTAGCATGTCTTTTCTCTTTACTCTCCTCTGTGACCACAGATTTTAAATTCCCAATTCTTCTAAAGGGCATCCTAGAATAAGTTAGTCAGGAATTGTAGTTACATTTTTATTATTATTAGCAAGATTTTAGCTTTTCAAATTGTTGTAATTGCACTAAT
>NW_012105499.1:0-302 GCF_000951045.1 Mandrillus leucophaeus | reverse complement strand
ATTCCACAAATGACTGTATAAAATAAAGCAGAGCACACCATTCGAGGCGGCCACCATGTTTATCTTGTCTTGTGCATTCATTCCTTTGTTTAGGAAACATGCGGACCCCAACATCTGATGCAGCGAGCAGGGTCCGTGGCTCCAGGAGAACAAGGAACTGGACGGGGAACACCCCAGGCAGGTAAATAAAGAAAAGGAGACCCACAGGAAAATTATGGGAAATTCCACCTCTCTGGCCTCTGAATATTTGCGGTTACTCCAGGGACTGTTGATGTCTATAGGAGTAGAAGTTAGTTAAGGAA
>NW_012105498.1:2212799-2235878 GCF_000951045.1 Mandrillus leucophaeus | reverse complement strand
GTGTCAATTTTAGATCTTTCCTGCTTTCTCTTGTGGGCATTTAGTGCTATAAGTTTCCCTCTACATACTGCTTTAAATGTGTCCCAGAGATTCTGGTATGTTGTATGACTTTCTTCACAGAATTGGAAAAAACTACTTTAAAGTTCGTATGGAACCAAAAAAGAATCCTCATTGCCAAGACAATCGTAAGCAAAAAGATCAAAGCTGGAGGCATCACACTACCTGACTTCAAACTATACCACAAGGCTATAGTAACCAAAACAGCATGGTACTGGTAACAAAACAGAGATATAGACCAATGAAATAGAACAGAGCCCTCAGAAATAATACCACACATCTACAACCATCTGATCTTTGACAAACCTGACAAAAACAAGAAATGGGGAAAAGATTCCCTATTTAATAAATGGTGCTGGGAAAATTGGCTAGCCATATGTAGAAAGCTGAAACTGGATTCATTCCTTACACCTTATACAAAAATTAATTCAAGATGGATTAGAGACTTAAATGTTAGACCTAAAACCACAAAAACCCTAGAAGAAAATCTAGACAATACCATTTGGGACATAGGCATGGGCAAGGACTTCATGTCTAAAACACCAAAAGCAATGGCAACAAAAGCCAAAATTGACAAATGGGATCTAATTAAACTAAAGAGCTTCAGCACAGCAAAAGAAACTACCATCACAGTGAACAGACAGCCTACATAATGGGAGAAAATTTTTGCAATCTACCCATCTGACAAAGGTCTAATATCCAGAACCTACAAGGAACTCAAACAAATTTACAAGAAAAAAACAACCCCATCAACAAGTGGGCAAAGGCTATGAACAGACAATTCTCAAAAGAAGACATTTATGTAGCCAACAGACACATGAAAAAATGCTTATCATCACTGTCCATCAGAGAAATGCAAATCAAAACCACAATGAGATACCATCTCACACCAGTTAGAATGGCAATCATTAAAAAGTCAGGAAACAACAGGTGCTGGAGAGGATGTGGAGAAATAGAAACACTTTTACATTGTTGGTGGGACTGTAAACTAGTTCAACCATTGTGGAAGACAGTGTGGCAATTCCTCAAGGACTAGAAATACCATCTGACCCCAGCCATTCCGTTACTGGGTATACACCCAAAGGATTATAAATCACGCTGCTATAAAGACACATGCACTCACATGTTTATTGCGACACTATTTGCAATGGCAGAGACTTGGAACCAACCCAAATGTCTATGAAAACAAACTGGATTAAGAAAATTGGCACATATACACCATGGAATACCATGCAGCCATAAAAAAGGATGAGTTTATGTCCTTTGTAGGGACATGGATGCAGCTGGAAACCATCATTCTTAGCAAACTAACACAAGAACAGAAAACCAAACACCACATGTTCTCACTCATAGGTGGGAATTGAAGCATGAGAACACTTGGACACAGGAAGGGAAACATGACACACTGGGGCCTGTTGTTGAGTGGGGGGGAGGGGGCAGGGATAGCGTTAGGAGATATACCTAATGTAAATGGCGAGTTAATGGGTGCATGTATAATGTATAATGGCACATGTATACATATGTAACAAACCTGTACGTTGTGCACATGTACCCTAGAACTTAAAGGATAGTAATAAATAAATAAATAAATAAGGAAATGAAAAAAAAAAAGGAGAATTTCTCGAGGCACTAACTTTAAATTTGGGTGTTGAATAAATCTACCAGCTGGAGAAACTGGGGAATAGTTTGTTAAAATCTGAGACTCAAGCACATTTGTAGAGACAGGAAATTATAAAATACATGTTGTATTCAGGGTGTAATATACAGTTCTCTGTGATTGGAGTAGGGGGTACATAAGAGAGGACAGTAGATGAGAATCCGTGTGATGTTTGGTGAAGATGAGAAAGACTAAGTGTCATGAGAAGAAGCTTGGGCTTTTAGACTCTAGTGTCTATGTGTCCAGCAACAGTTTTGATATAGTTGTGTGTAGTTACAAGTTCTTCAGTTTGAGGGGGAAGAATGAAGCTGAGAAGGGGCTGTAGGCAGAGAGATGAGTTTGGAAAATATTGCCAGAGTTGATGAGATATGAGTCAAGCTAGTGGTAGTAAGAATGCCCAACAAAGTGACAATTTCAGGAATTCCTTAGAACAAGGGTGTCCAAACTTTGGGTCTCCCTGGGTCACATTGGAAGAAGAAGAATTGTCTTGGACCACACATAAAATACACTAACATTAATGACAGCTGATGGCCTAAAAAAAAATCACACATTAAAAAATCTCATAATGTTTTAAGAAAGTTTACAAATTTGTGTGGGACTGCGTTCGAAGCCGTCCTGGACTGCATGCAGCCTGTAGGCTGCGATTTGAACAAGCTTGCTTTAGAACATAAAATCAGTTAAAGCAGAGAGACAGTTGAACATTATGGGTTATGGTGAGAAATAATCAAGAATTATCCTGAAGTGTTCAGATTGGGTGGATTACAGTGGCATTGAGTTAGGAGAAGAATTGGAGAAACCGATTTGGGGAAAAAGTTCCCTGAATTTGATTTCAGTCATGCAGAGGCTTAAAACCCAGGAAGGACTATAAGGAATGTTCCTAGAGATATCCTTTTCCCCATAAAACAAATAATTTCAGAAGGGACACAGCAAGCAAGCAATTTGGGATTTGACTCAGTTTGGTGGATTTTCATTAAAGCAAATAATTTTTCTGCTTGTGAAAAAAGCAGGAGGAACTTTGCAACACAGAGCAAATGTGTTCATGTAAAGCATCAAGAAGCTCAAAATAACTTTTCATATAAATTTTTACAAAGCAGAAAGGGGAAAATTGTCATCCTTACATTTATGTTTTAGATCTATTTTGTGAGATTAGATCCAGGGTTACCTTTGATCTTCATTATTAGAAATTTAGTGAGAAGTATACATATTTTGTTCAAACTTTAGAGAAAAACAAAAGTTGGGAGAAATTTGGGGGATTTTAAGAACATCTTAAAAATAATCAACAACTTCGAGAAACTAAAAGTTAAAAATAAGGATCTTTTGATGTTTCAACAATGTAGTAATTCAATAATTATTTACTTTCTGACAGTATTTGATAAGCAAGTTTCCTCCTTCACTAGTCATTGTTTCAGTTTTTCCCCACAAGCACCCTAATTTTTTTTCCTTTTTTTTTTTTTGAGACCATGTCTTGCTCTGTCACCCAGGCTGGAGTACAATGGTGCAATCTTGGCTCACTGCAAACTCCGCTTCCCAGGTTCAAGCGATTCTCCTGCCTCAGACTCCCGAGTAGCTGGGATTACAAGCACATGCCATCATGCCTGTCTAATTTTTCTATTTTTAGTAGAGATGGGCTTTCATCATGTTGGCCAGGCTGGTCTCGAACTCCTGAGCTCAGGTGATCTACCTGCCTTGGCCTCCCAAAGTGCTGGGATTACAGGCGTGTGCCACCCCGCCAGGCCTGGTATTTATCTCCTTTTTTTTTTTTTTTTTTGGGCTGTTTCTTAATTGGAAAAAAACAAAGTTTAGAGAAATTAAGTAACATTGTTAAATCATTCAAATAGTCATCTGGAGTTTGAACGTTGGCCTTGCATATATTTACTCCATAAACTGAAAAAAAGTTCACATTGAGGACTCAGTTGCTTACATTTCATTCCTCTCTTCTGTTTCCTCTCTGTCTCTCTTTCCTTCAGTTATTTTTCTAAAGTATCCACCCAAGTACAGTCTGTAGTTATTAGTTAAGGTCATCATTCACATATGCCAGTAACTCTTGTGGTTTCATCTTTTGCTATGTTTTTAGGTATTTGGTAAGGTTATTGTCTCTCTTAGCAAGCATTTTATAAATGAATGTGAATGTCTTAGTGCTACCAAACTACTGAATCACAAACTTAGATGGGAACTAGTGCACTAAATCTTGGGAATAAATGACAGTAATAGCATTCAACATTGTTTGCCTTTAGTTAAGCCAGTGGAAGCTGAACACAGAAAATACTTTTTACATGTTAATAAGGAATAGATTCCTGAGATGCGCTACTAACAGAACTTGATTTGTGCATTTGTGACTTTTTAGAGAAATGTATATTTATAACACTATTAAACAGAATAGCCTTAAATCAAAAACATAAAATGTGGTTTGACTAGTAGCATCTGGAAAGAATCAATTCCTTTGCCTATAATGTTTCTAAGCAACCACAAATTGAAGCAATGCAAAGATAGTTCATGGGAAGTTAAAGCTATAATTTTTACATTTCCATAATTTTGGATCTGCTGTAGGGCAAAAACACTGAAAGCTAATTTACACATTCTGTCTTTATTTATTAAATACAAATTTTGTGTGATACCAAATCATCACAGCTTTTTATAAGCAAATGGGCCTTTTCAGGAGGTCCAATTTAAGTCTTTCTTTGTTATGTATAATTAGAATCTGCATATGCAGTCCAGCATAATTATTTTGTGAAATAAAAAGCAGCACTGAAATTGTGATGTTAATATTATAAAGCTGTGAATTTATTAACACACTTCAGATGCTTTCTGAATTTTAAAAATTCTAATTGGATTGGATTCCATCATTACCAAACAATACTTTAATGCACCTATGTACCATATAAATCTAAATGTAAGTCACAAATTTTTTCCTGTTTGGTATGTCTCCATTTGCATTTTTCAGATTAATTTGAATATAAATATACTTTACACAAATTACCTCTTAAAATCCTTGAAAGTAAATGCCAAAGGTCTGACATCTAACAAGAAGACCTGAATATACAAACTTTTTTTAAAATCACATACTAAAATACAGATATATTAGAACATTATGATTTTTCAGAATGACTGCCTTTTTCCATGAAGTAGGTTATCTTTTTAATAAAGTAAAATTAGACACCAGCTAAGAGGAAATGAAATAAATATTCCTTATATACCATGCAGGAGATATTATTTTCTCATAGAAATTTAAAGTACATTTACAAAAGTTTTCTAAAAGTAGAAAATTTTCATAGATTATATAAGGACTTTTATGTGAACTAAGCAATTGAGCTCACCATGAGAAGTCTAGAAATAATGTTTAATCTGTTTTGGGAGGGATGAGGTTTGGTAGGCGATGTTTAATCTTACATTTTAAAATGTTAACTGATCTTAGTATGTCAATTCTTACCAATAGAATAAGCAAGTTTGCTATGCTGGTAGAAAAGATTTTGTGGCCAGGTGTGGTGACTCATAGCTGTAATTCCAGCAGTTTGGGAGACCAAGGTGAGTAGATCTTTTGAGCCTAGGAGTTTGAGACCAGCCTGGGCAAAAGGGCAAAACCTCGTCTCTACAAAAAATCAGCCAGGCTTGGTGGCACACACATGTAACTCCAGCTACTTGGGAGGTTGAGGTGCGAGGAGGATCCCCTGAGCCTGGGAGGTTGAGGCTACAGTAAGACATGGGTGCGCCACTGTTGTACTCTAGCCTGGGTGACAGAGTGAGACCCTTTCCAAAAAAAAGAAAAGAAAAGGAGTTTGTATACTACATGCATTTTTTTTTTCTTTTGGTTTCTAAAGAGATCTGTGTTTCTGTGTTATCTGACTTCTTATTTATAAACAGTGAAATACTACCATATTAAAATCACAACTTTTTTTTTTCTTTTTAGTAAAGTAAACCAAAGGCTGAAAAAGAACCAGTAGAAACTAATTATTCACATCTCACTGACCTTTTTAGATCTAAAGCCACAAAAAGACTTTGGTCCTTTGGACATAAGTAGGCAACTGGATTTATAAAGAAGCCAGAATGGAAAGTGTGAAGAATGACTGAGAACGTGGTGGGCACATTTCTCCAACATATAACCTTTGATAAAATAGACCCCTAGATGCTCTCCTCCCACCAGCCGCCCACACACATATGATTATAGCAGTCTTTATTAGCACGTGCTAACTATCAACATTCAGTATTTTGCTCTGATCTTTGGTTCCGTCTGGCTCAGGAACCTACTCCCTATACTTTCAATTCACTGATAATTTCTTGAACACTTGTAATGAACGTATAATGTAGAGACCTAATAGGTGGTAAAGAGTCAGACACTGCTTTCCAGAAATAGTACTCTTGTGGGAGAGAGTACATACATATATTACTAATGCTAATAAAAGAAGAAACCTGTCTTGTGTTTCTCATAGTGGTAAAAAGAAGGATTTGATGCTTTCTGAGGTCCTACTGTACACAACACACTGCGGTAGGCACTTCACTTCCAGCATCACAGTCAACTCTCCCAAAAATACCGTGTGGATAAGTGATTTCTAAAATCATTTAATTAGCTGCTAGTGTGCTAGAACTTAGACCTAGTCTACCTCTCTCTCTGACCCCAAACTTCCTACTATTACCATGCCACTTCCTTTATTTCAAATTGGGGAAATCTAGGAGATTCCTTGGAGAGGGCAGATTTTAAAGGTGTAATTACATCATTTATTTTTCCACTTTTAAATGAATAATATTTCAAATTTTCATAAGGATTTTAAGTACCTAATAAAGTTGAAAAAATTGCAACTTCCCCCATACCAGTTTTAGGTGAGAGGCAGTTCAGATCTGTGAAACTGTTAAATATTAAACTCTGTGAATGGATTGTGTATGTCAAACAACTGTAATATGCATATGAGGAAGTGCATTATTGCCAAGAAAGAGGGGATATCCTCTTCCTTGTAAGATATTACATTCTCATCTCAAGAAGAAGAGATAAATAACCTCTCTCTTCAGCATTATCATAATTATTTATATTGTTCATTTGTGGTGTTTTAGGGAAAACAGATTCAAAAGCTGGTTGTATTGTTTAGCATCTGAGGGACCTAGAACAAGTGAAACAGCTTCTGTGAATGTCAGTTTCCAAATCAGTAAGATGAAGGGATGTTTACCCTGTGTATTGTTGTGAATATCAAATGTATCTGCATGCTCCTGGCACATGGTCAGCACTCAATACACGTTTCATATCCTTTCTTTTTTTTTTTATTATACTTTATGTTCTAGGGTACATGTGCACAACGTGCAGGTTTGTTACATATGTATACATGTGCCATGTTGGTGTGCTGCACCCATTAACTCATCATTTACATTAGGTATATCTCCTAATGCTATCCCTCCCCCATCCCACCCCGTAGACTGTATTCCCTGTTAGTGTGTCTGACCCAGGGGTTTCTCAGTAAAGAGTTTTATACAGCAGTTTCAACCAGCAATCTTTATGTCACATTACAAAATTTCAGAAGGGCATATTTTTAATGCTCCAACCATGTCTGTGGCATGAAGCCTTTTATTGAATAGAGAGCCAAGTGCCAAGTTACTTCAGGGACCAACTTTCAGAACAGTTAAAGTAAATGAAGCTATTCCTTGTGTGTATGTCTGCCCTGCCCTCCATCCTATACCCCTGCAAGAAAAGCTTGGTATGACGTTGAGTAAGTTAGCCTCTCTAAGCCTCAGTTTCCTCATCTGAAAAGTAGAAATCGTCACATCTGTCTCAAATTCTTGTCATGAGATCTAATAAATGAAGTATTTTAATGCATGAGAAATATTAACATTTTCTTTCCCTTCCTGTTGAAGTCATGAATAATTTATAGGAAGTTATACTTTTTTTTTGAGAGACAGAGTAGCACAGTGGTTTAAAAAAAATGAGTTCCAAAGCATAACAAACCTAAGTTCCAAACCAACTGTGGTGGCTGGGATAAGGAGTCCGGAGCTCTCTCTTTTTTTTTTTTTTTCATTTCCACGTTAATAATACCTAAACTCACAGATTTGTGTATTTAAATAAACTTATCTAAGTTATATAAGGTAATGTATGAAACACTGCCATATTGCAGTATAAAAATGTAAATTTTGGAGCAATCAAATTGAAAATTTCAAATTATCCTCTTGGATAATGGGATGGATACATGATTTAACAAGGCAAAGCCATTATGTTGTGTTGCCTCATATGCGGAGAAGTAATTAACTTCAATTTCACAAAAAAATATTTTGAGTAGCTAATAGTTATGCAGTTTATTGGACTCTAGGAATAAAAATAATTGATTATATACAAATTATATACAAATATACTTTTTCTATCTGTTACTTGATGAATATTTATTGGGTTTCAAACACATAAAATTAAAAAAACACAGTATTTATTGAGTACTTATTATAAAGCAGAACTCTGCTAAGCTTTCATGCATTATCTCATTTAATCTCACATCATTTTTAATGAGGTATACCTTGTTTTCACATTTAATAGATAATAAGACAGAATCAAAAAAGGTAAATAACTCACCTAGTGTTACATTGCCACTAATAAATACAACCAGGATGCATCTAAAGCCCAAACTCCTAATATCTAACTTAGACCACATGTTAACACCAATTACATGATCTTCCTTTATAATTGTACCATTTTCTCTGAATGAGCAATTTGCTTTAAATAGAGGACATGTTTACTTGATATAGTAGATGGTTTGAGCACATGCTATTTTTAGTGACCATTTATCTTGAAACCTCAAATCCTTACCTTGGAAGAATGTTTATATAGAAAGCCATGAAGAATAGGCAAACATAGAATATATTGTTTTTATTAGTAATTTTAAGAAGATGAAAGAATTATAAGAATGTTAGATAGAAAGTTGTGATATGCTGGGAAAAAAAACTAAAATAAGATATTTTGAAAAAGTAGATTGAGCATATTAAAACAACATATATTACAGGTTGTGAATGAATACAATTGACCAAACCTTCTGTCCCATTGAACACTGATAACAGCTGATAGTGATAACATTAAGCACTTTTATAGTTTAGAATTGTTTTCAAAGTCAGTGGCTGCATAGAATGTGACAATACAATAAAAACAAAACAGCATTGGAGATCTTGGATATAGAAAGTAAATTACCTGTCAGTGTCTGAGATCTTGTCTTTTCTATTTGCATTAACCAGAAAATGTAGGTACATGGTAAGTATAAATAAAGAGATGTGTGCATCTATTACAGGCTCTGATCAAAGCTTTCTAGAGTGGTGATAAATGTATTGTTTAAGGAATAGATTACATAGTGTCTTAGTCCATTTTCTATCGCTATAACTGAGTATCTGAGACAGGGTAATTTATAAAGAAAATAAATTTATTTGTTAAAGTCCTGGAGGCTGAGAAGTCCAAGATCAGGTGGTTGCATCTGGTCAGCTTCTGGTGAGGTCCACTTGCTGTGTCATAGCATAGAGGAAGGCATCACAGGGCAAGAGGGGTACACTGGGAGACAAACTCACTTTTTTAACAGACTCTTCTTGTGATAAATAATTCATTCCCATGATAACCAATTAATTCACTAATGCATTAATCTATGTATGATCCAATCATCTCTTAAAGGCCTCAGCTCTTAGCACTGTTACATTAGGGATTAAGTTTCAATATGAATTTCAGAGGAAACAAACATTCAAACCCTAGCACACAGCCATCGAGACTTCAAACAATCATTCTGCTTGAATGGGACTTGACAACTATAGTTCATGGGCCAAGTCTGTCCCAATGCTGGTTTTTGTAAATAAAGTTTCGTTGGAACACAGCCATGCAATTTATTTCTATATCATCTGTGGCTGCTTTCACGCTACAGTGGCAGAATTGAGTAGTTATTGCAAAGATCACATGGCTCGCAAAGCCTGAAATATTTACTATTTTGTCCTCTTCTGTTGAAAAACTTTGCTGGTCCTCGACTTAGAAGATTATTTGAATTCTGATTTTCAGGTGAGGTAGATAAATTACCCATAAAACAAACACTTGAAAGACATGTGAAGTCTTCTAAATTAAAACCCTGATTTATAAAAAAGCGGCTGTCATAACTTTTCTTATAAACCTATTAATTTGGAGGAAGTGATTACTTCACCAGGGATTTCTTAGAGTTACCATTAGACTGCTTTATGAAGGCATTTACTCTTTCAGCGGGTCATTTTTAGTAGATTCTGGGTACTAGTACTGAACTGGGCATGAGAAATACAAGTTGAATCAGATAGAGCCTATATCCTTAAAGAATTTCAACTGATGTGGTATTTATACTGTATCTCTATATTTAAGTTTAGTTTCTAGTGCGCTTTTTTATTAAATCTATCAGTCTCCACCTTTTAATTGAAGAGTTTAGTTTACTTACATTTTATATAATTCATAATATGCTAAAATTTAAATACATTATCTTGCTATTTGCTTTCTACTGCTAAACTCTGTTCTTTTCTCCCATTTTCCCTGATTGCTTTTGAGTTGAGCCTTTTTGTGATTCCATTTTCGATCAACTATTGGTTTATTACCTATATTTATTTTAATTTTATGTGGTTTCACTAGAGTTTATACAATTTGTCACAGTCTATCTTTAAATAATATTTTATCACTTAACATATAATGTGAGAAACTCACAATAATATACTTTTAACTCTGCACGTACCTCTTGTGCACAATTTTATTTCTCTATGTAAGTCATATAATAGATTATTACTATTTTTGCTTTAAATAGTCATTTATGTCTTAAAAAGATTAAAAATGAAACAAAAATATAAGTACCTGGATACTGATCATTTCTGATGTTCTTCATTTCTTTGTTGTAGGTATAAATTCTCTGTATAGATATAAGTTTCCTCTGTTGTTGTTTTTCTTTGCCCACAGATCTTCCTTTGACCTTTACTGTGGTACAGATTTGCTGGCAATGAATATTATAAGATTTTGTCCTTTTTAAATGATATTTTTGCAGGTTATAGAATTCTAGATTGACAGGCCTTTCAATACTTTAAAGACATCACTTCATCTACTGCCATATGATCTGAATAGTTATTCATGAGGAGGAGTTGCTGTCATCCTTTGTTCTTCTGTATGGAAAGTAAGCTTTTACTTTTCTGGCTGCTTTTGAAATTTTTCACTTTATCTTTGGTTTTCAGCAATTTGATCATGGTGTATGGTTTTCTTTATGTTCATTCTGACTGGGGCTTTTGAGTTTCTTAGATCTGTGGATTTATAGTTATCAAATGTAGAAAACTATTGGTCATTATTTCTTTAAATAGTGTTTTTTTTTTTCCCTCCCACTCTCTAGGACTCCACTTGGTATCATTCAGCATATCATTGGCACTCTGTTCATTTTGTTCTAGTCTTTTAAAATATCTGTGTTTTAATCAGTTTCCATCGCTATTTCTTCGAGTTAACTGGTTTTCTTCTTTTGCAGCATCTTAATCTGTAGTTGATCCCATCTAGAGTATTTTTCATTTTGGGTATCTTTTTTTATCTTTATATGTTTCATTTGATTCATTAAAAATCTTCCATTTCTCTTCTCATACTCTTCATCCTGTTTATGTTTTTCTACATATTTTTACATATATAAAGCACATTTTAAAAATTAGCTTCTTAAACATTCTTACCTATTTTATTATCTCTGTCATTTCTCTAATAATTCATTTTTTCCTAATTATGGGTAATAATCAGGAACTGATTACATAATCCACACGTGTACCTCTCTGTCTCTATCTTTTCATGATATTCTTTCTTATCCTTCAACCCTGGTATTCTGCCCACAAATTCTACCTGCCATGGCTACCCAAAACTCCAATTTCTGTCTTCAATGCATTGGAGAAACTAGATTCTGTTTGGGTCACATATTTCTTTCTCTTTCCTAAAAGCTGCCTCCAGGCAGTAAGCTGGGGCAATTGTGGGCTCACCTTACTTATTTCTTTTCTCTCATGGATGATAGGGACATCAAATGACTGAAAATTGTGGAATCATATATTTTTTCTTGTTTTCCAGTTATTTGTAGTTGGTGGGCAATTTCCCTAGAAGCTAATTCAGGAGGATTTGACATTTTACTTGAGCCTTGAAAGTATAAGTAGGAATTTGGCCCTCAAGTCTTATTTAAAAATTTATTTGAATTTAGCCAGTTTTCTTTTCTATTCATTTGATTGTCTACTTCAAACCTTTACATTTCAAGCCTTCTACCCATATAATCACACTTTTCTTTACAATTGGATTTCTTTTAAAAATTGAGATAATTTGGCTATATTTTCTCTCTCATCTTCTTATATTTTCCTAGTATTTATCTCCCTTCAGAGGCATATTTATTTCATTTTCTTTCATTGAAAAGATGCCTGTTCACCTGCACCATTGATTGCATCCCATTAATAGTTTTGGGGTGATGGGATAAAAGTACACATTTAGAAACTGAAATAGATTGCATTACTAAGCTACCAATTGCATTTTCTTTGAATAGGAGTTTTAGAGGCTAATTTTTTCCCTAGTCTTAAGAATTAACTCATCAAATACATCAGGAAATTCACTGCAAAATATAAATTAACAGAATTCGGTGAACTGAATTGCCAAGATTTAGAAACAAGTGTATTACTGTAGAGAAAGCATAATAGGATAATCTGTTATCTTAATGGATTAATAATAGGATAACCTATTATCTTGGTGTAGGGAGCCATAGGAAGCTATAATATGCTTAAGAAGAAAAGATGGCATTTTATCCCGCACTTATCGATAGGAAGGTCTAGATAAATTAGAGCAGAAGCCCAAAGTGTAATAAGCACGATTTTTGACATCTGTTTAGGAAGAATCATTTGTAAGGAACCTTGGAGATTTCCTAAAATATGATTATTGTTTCTCCTTAGTTTCATATACTCTCTGAAAGTCATTGAACTTTTTTTTCACTTGTAAAAACTGAATTCCAGACACCCTCGACAATAATTTTCAGGCCGCGTAACCTTTGCTAATAACAGCAAATATGTCTGGAAATGTATTAACTCTTTTATATTTTCAGGGCAACATTAATGAATTTTAAGCCAACCAATTCCTCAATAATTCTGCAGTGAACCAAACGAGTTAATTCATCTAGCAGAGATGAGATGTTAAGATTAAGGGTAATTCTGCTTCAATGAGATTTGTTAAGAAATACAGTACAACCAGGGAGTTAACAGATTAGAACAACAGCATATTGATTCATTTTTCAGTTTTACCATTTCTTTAGAATGTATTTGTTCTTCAATTCAACTTGGAGAAAATTTGTAATTCTCCAGAAAAAGAATATGTTTAAAGGTTTATTCAATCTAGGGAAATATATTATTGTATGGAAAACTGAATCATTTTCTTGGCCATTGAGGTGAAATTTTGGGGTCAGATACACCTGGATTTAAGTTCTCATTCTTCAACCTGTTGTTATATATACTCATATGCTCATGTCTCCATACCAACCTGACATGCTGTATCTCTCCCCCATGAAACTGACAAGCTGTAAAGAACAATGTAAGAGAAATGATCTGGGTTGAAATCTCAGCTTTTTTATTTTCCAGTTGCATGGCCTTGGATAAGTTGCTTAATTCATAGGTTCCTCAATTCCTTTATGTATGTAGAAATGGGATTTAGAGGATAATAACGTCTGATACGTTGTTGGGATGTCATGAGTTATTATACAGCAGAATGATTATTACTTTTTTGTTTTAATGGTATTACATATAAGTCATTCAGTTATAAAACGGAGTATGTCCTATTTGTGGGAGCTGGAACAGAACTTTTCCTGACACTAGGCCTCACCTCTTCACTGTGTCCCAGCAGTCATTTAATATGTGTGTGTGGTAATAGCCAGGTCTTTGTTCCTGGATGTTTAATAGAGTTACTTTTCCAAATAACCTAGAGAGAAGTTACCACCTCAGAGTTATCACTAGTTTCCCCAGGGCTTAATTTCAGAGGTATTAGAGTTGAAAACAGGGAATCATTTTTATCTACTTATTACCTGGCACAAAAAAAGAAAATGAAGGCATGGAAATTGGTTTCATATGCCAAGGAAAGTAGGTTTGCTTTCAGTCTCAGCTGAAAAAAAAAAAAAAAATACTGAGACTTGCTGTTTAATGAAGACAGAAGTTATAAGAACAGGTGCCCTTACTGAGCTCAGCATCATCTGATAGTGGCTTCAAACAATGCCAAGCCTTAATGAGGGCTACATTTAATAAAATACCACAGTCAGCTTTTATCAAGGCCGCTACAAAGGAGATAGCTGCAGAAATGATTTAGAAAGTGTGCATGAATATATGTGTGTGCCTGTATATAGGTATGTGTTCAAATGATGGTTGAAATGTTGAGTACCTCCTGAATGAGCAATGAGATACTATATGGAGCAGATTTTTTGTTGATTGGAAAGCACAGTGAAAATATGAGTAATTGTCATTGCTGGTATTATAATAGGATTATAAAAGTATGTGTAGAATTCTTTTATTTCATTTTTGTCTGTTTCCAAGTAGGTATATATACCAAGGTTTTAATTCTAGGTTTGGCCAACTTCTAGAAGATCATTACAATAACCCTCCTGTACATTAAGAAATTTGAGACTCTTACCTACTACATGTTTCATTTAATGCCTTCATTTTAAAAAAGGTTTAAAAATAATTTGTTTTTATTTGCCTTGGATAATAAATATTTTTCTTACTTTTACTAGTAATAATTTGAAAAATAATGCTTATATTTAAAAAGAAACAACAGATAGTCAGGAATGGTGGGTCTTTGTTGTCACTGTGTTAAATTCAGTTTCGAATTTATTCATGTTATTACCATATTTGTTCACAGACCTCTCATTCTGCCCCCTCTACTTTTAGCAGTACACTTTATTTATTCATTCAACAAGTAATTCCTGAGCACCTGCTTTATGTGCTATATAGACCCTGGGGACACACTACCATTGCTCTTAGACATAAAATACATAATCACCCAACCATATAAAGTTAAACTGTGATAGGTTCTATCAAGGAGAGGAAAATGCTGCAGTGCAAACATGTAATAGGTCAATCTGACCCGGTCAGCGAGGTTCCTGAAGGCTTTCCTGAGGAGAGGAAGACATACGTGGGCTTGGAGTCAAAACATCTGTGTGCCTTTTGATACATTATGTTTCCAAGGCTCATGGTGTTTTCTGTAAAATAGGAACAATAATGCATATCTCACATGTTGATGTGTGGATTAAATGAGACAACAGGAATTGCCTCCTATGTCTTTTATCCCTCTTTAGTTTGCTATCTACATGCAGCCAGTGCTATCTTTTAAAAAAGACATCCAGACTGCTGTGTCTCTGTTCATAGCCGTTTGGTGACTTTCTCTCAGTCTCAGGTAATATCTGATTCCTCGGAGGCCCATGAGACTCCAAATCAATTACTTTTTGCTCACCTCTCCTACCTCGCCTCTTACTCCACCTACATTCTTTGCTAACCCATTTCTCATTGCTGCAACTCTCTTACTCATTCTTGATCACATCAAGCCAAGCTGATTTCCACCCAATGGCCTTGAACTTTCTGGCAATTTCTCTTCTCTCTCTGGAATAGTCCCCTCCAAATATTCATATGACTCATTCTTGCACTTCATTTATGTCACTTGCTGAAATGTCATCTTTTCAAAAGTACTTTTCTAGGTCCCTTTATCTAAATTACCTCTTTCTGCGTTCATTCTCACCCTGGCATTATCTGATCCTCTTTCCCTTTATGCACCTTTCAGCATTCTTTATAGAAGTTATTGATAATAATAATTAGAATAAGAAAAGATCAATAGTACTATTTATTAATAATATTTACTACTTTCCAGACTCTAAGCTCTTTATATATTTTAACTCATTTAATCATTATTATAAATCAGTAGGATAATTACTATTAATCTCATTTTACAGGTAAGAGAATAAGGCACAGAGCAGTTATGTAACTTACCCAAAGTCACACAGCTAGCAAGTGGTCATGTAAGCATTTAGGGCCAGATAGTCTTGTTTCTAAATGCCATACTATTAACAACAATGTTCTGCTGCCTCTTAACTTAGGATTGTCTTATACAGGTTTGTTTTTTGTTTGTTTGTTTGTTTGTTTGTTTGTTTGTTTGTTCTCAGTTTTCTTGCTAGCATATAAGCTTCATAATTCAGATTGTATCCACAGGGCTTAGAACAATGCCTCACATATGGTGGATCCTCAGGAAATGTTTGTGAACGAATAGTACTGCATCAAAGCATTTTCTTCAATGCCCAGAAAAAGCTGGTCTTTATTATGTACATTTGTGGTAATTACATTTTCCTGCTATAGAAATGGATAGAGTGGACTGCTTTCCCCACCACAAACAAAAGCAAACAAAAACTGAGTCTGAAGCATTTATCTTAGGTGCTTTAACCCTTTGCTTTTAATATCCCATATGCTTTGATGTGTGAAACGTCTCCATCTTTCTGCTTTTGTCCCTACTTTTAGGTCCTCAATGCTCCCTTAATCCTTGTCTTTGGAAATGATGTGAAATGTTCACATGAAGTATTGACAACCTAGTTTTCACTTAGTGATAATTCAACAGGATTCTATCTGATCTAACTCTGGTATAACATTCAGTAAATATTTATTGAACAGTGACACATTTGGACACTACGCAATATGCTGGGAAAATGAGGTACAAGTCATGTTCTGTCCCTTCAGGATACCCTAATCCTTCTAATATATCCTTTGGCATGATTTTTATATAATGTCTCATTTACTTCAGATCTTTAGTGGCTTTAAGAGGAAGGTCCTTTATGATCTTTTTTTAAAATTTTTGATTCTTCTTCTTATCTCTTCCCATGCTCTAATTGTACTAATGACTCTCTAAAACTATAACCATAGTTCTTAGTCCATTTGGGCTGCTATAACAAAATACCATAAACTGGGAAGCTTATAACAACAAAAGTTTATTTCTCACAGTTCTGGAGGCTGGGGAATCCAAGATCTAGCTACCAGCTGATTTGGCATCAGGTGAAGGTCTGCTTTGAGGTTCAAAGATGGTACCTTCTTGCTGTGTCTTCACTTGGCAGAAGGGGAAGTGCAGTTCCCCAGGGCCTCTTTTACAATGGCACTAATTCCATTCATGAGAGCTCTACCCTCACAATCTAGTCACCTCCCAAAAGTCCTACCTCCTAATATCATCATCTTGGTGGTTAGGAGTTCGACATATAAATTTTGCAGGGATACATATACTAAATCTACAGCAATAGTGGATATCCATTTTGCCTTCATATATTCTCTTTCCCCTCTTTCTGTACTCCTGTCATGTCTTCATCACTTGGCTCATCTACTTGTCCTTCAAATCCTAGTGCAAGTAGCAACACCTCTAAGAAGCATTCACAGGTTCTCTATTGCCAGAACATCCTACTCATGCTTATATCATCTTATATGATCCTACTTTCTGGGGTAGGAGAACAATACATTGTGAACTGAAGTAGGGCTTATGCATTTACCACTCATTCCCATAAGACATTACTTTGTTCAGGACAGAAGTCATGCTTGCTATATAGTAAATGTCCAAACATTGGTTATTAAAAGGAGGCAAAGAAGATAATGTCCTTTTTTAAATGTCCCATACCCTCTGATGTTGTGAAACTTCTCCATCTTTCTGTTTTTGTCCCTACTTTCAGGTCCTCAATCCTCCCTTAATACTTCTCTTTGGAAATGATATGAACTTTTCACATGAAGTATTGACAACCTAGTCAAACCCCATTTCACTCAAATTGATGTAGTGAGCCGAATTGTACAATAACCAGCTTCATAACTCTTCAGGGAGCTGACTCTGAGTTGCAGAGGTGGGTGGTGTGATGTAACGTGGTAGGTCTAGGGTTTGACAGCTGGTTCTAAGGTCTAGAGCTTAATTCTCTGCTTCTGTACTTCTAGAGGCAACACTTCTAAGGAGTTGGTGAGAGCCATTTTCTACAGTTTGTCTACTTTAATAAGAAATATTCATATTTTTAGCAAATAGCATTTTTCTCATCCCTGACAACAAAGTTATTCTGCCAGGAGGAAAATGTTTTGAGAAAAGAGGTGCAATTTCCTTCTCAAAATTAAGAAATTAAAGGTAAACATAGGAGAAGAAAAGGAGACCATATGCAGGCAAGTATAATTTTTTAGTTTAAATTTACTAATGCAAATTTGTTGCTAAAACATTGTATGTAAGCAGTCTAATACCTTTTATAATTCACACAATTAACAAATATCTACTCAATACTTATAATGCATTGAGTACTCAACTTTAACGCAGAGTTGACTACTGAAATCTTCCACTCTGGCACATTTTTCAACATTGGATTATTTTTGATGTTACGATATTTTACTCAGATACCAAAGAAGGAAATAGTTACTTTAAAATACTGTATTGTGGAATTGGAATAATGATTAAATCAACACCTTCATTAATTCAGATTTTTTGAGAACTTACATTGTGTTAGGTGCTAATGCAGTAAGAAACAAACCAGGCACATCCTCTGTCCTTCTAGAGGTTATCTGAGCATTTAATTATTTGGTTATGATTTTGCTAAGTGCTGGGGAGGAGAGGAATGAGAGTGGGTGGATCTTATGCCAGCTATCTGACCAATCAGGGAGGTTGAGGAAGATCTAAAGGAAATTAAACCTGAGTGAGAATGTTAATGATTAGTAGAAGTTGGTTAGGTAAAATAAATGATGAAGTTGTGGGAAAATGCTGTTACGAACAGAGGAATCAGCCTCTGCATTCTGAGACAAGACAGAACACAGTCAGGGTGACAGAGCGCCAAGAAGACAAGATAAAAATGATGACAAAAACACACCAAACATGACTTTGAGGACAGCATTAAGAATCTGAAATGATATTTAAATAACAATTATCAGCATTTCAAAGTTATTAAGATTTACATTTTAGAATACTATGACTGTTTAACAAAAGGAGACAAAATAGTTAAAAAGCCATAATTGTAACTTGAATTAAGGTGATCTCATTAGAGATGGGGAGGTGTGGATGAATTCAGAAAATATTTTGGAGATAGACACAACAGGACTTGGTGACTGATGCATGTGTGGAAATGAGGGAGAGGAATGTCAAGAGTGACTATCAGGTGTATAGTTTGTGCAGCTGAGTGAATGGCAGTGTCATTCACCAAGGGAGGGAACACTGCAGGAAGAGTCCAAGTTTAGGTGGAAGAAAGTGAATTCAGTCTGGGGTATTTGTAGTATGATGTGTCTCTAAGTCTTTCAAATTGTCTTGCTAAACAAATCCTAAAACTGTCTATTGGATTTAGGTATTGTGGAGATCTTTGGTAGCCTTAAGGTAAGTGGTAAAAAACAGTTGGCAGTAAGTTGAGAAGCAAGTGAGAGGTGATAAAATGGAGAGAGTAGAGAAGACTCTTTGTGAGAGATTTGTTTGCAAATAGGAGGGAGACACAGTGATATCTGGAGAGAAAATATATTGAAAGTGGGACAGATATTTGAGCACATTTAAGTGCCCATGAAAAAATATCTAGTGTAACTGGAGAACTTGAAGATTCTGAAGATAGAAGATAAATATGTGTTATAAGGAAGACAGTAGGATCCAGAGAACAGAAGAAAGGAGTAAAACTCTTCTATGTGTTCTCTTTAGTCATCCCCGAGATTTAGAAACTTAAGACAAAAAAAAAAAATAATAATTTGTGAGCACCCACTGTCTGCCATTCAGTTTTACAAGTCCTGCCTTTCTCTTTCATAAAGTTCCACATAGTCTGTTTTAATAAACAGTTGCCAGGTGGCATATTACCCCTTCCCAGAATTTCGGGGAATATTACCACAAAGTTATTTTAAGACATTAAAAATATCTTAGTGCTTTGGCCTAACCACTACTTACGCCAATGAATTGAGCCAGCAGATAAGCAACAATGTGTATATTACAAAATGGCAGTTCCTTCACTTATACCCACAAATCTCCCGCAGGAATCTTTTTCTGTGGCTCACCCTAGCTGGAAACATACAGGAAACAAAATTCTGGGAAATGTAGTTCAGCCTAGCCAAGTTGATATATTACAAAATTACAAAAACAACTTCATCATTTCACTTGGTTTCACTATGCATTTTATTTTTTCTATCGTTCCCCTCTCTTCACACATAGTCACTTAATAGTGTGTCAAGGGCTTAATATATAATACCTCATTTAATCTCCACAGTAACCTTGTGGTGTGTGTATTATTACCCCTATTTATAAGGAAACTCTTTGTCTTTCCCAAGTTTCCTGAGCCAGAATGTGGTAGAGCTATAATGGAAATCAAGGTTTTAGGACTTCTGGTTTGACACTTTTTCAGCTAGTAGGAGAAAAACACATCTACTTCATACCATGCGGTGGAGCAGTAGGGGGAGAAAGTCTTCTTTTGGTTGGTGGGAACTCATCTTCATTTTTCCTTAGACTACATTGTCTCATTTGTTTAAAAAGCTTCTGTGAATCAATAAACCTTTCCAAAGGCAAGGTCCATGGGAAAATATCATATGGTTTAGGCACAAAGATGGATACTATCTACCTCAAGAAATTTGTTTAAGATCTCATCTGAATTTAGCAATCCTAATACTTCAGCCCAGGAAACTTCTTGACCAAGAGCTGTCATTCTTGAGAACTATGACTCTATTTTAATTACTATATGGATTTATATATGGGGCATAGTGTATCCATTCTACTTCTCCTCTGTTGTTACAGTCTGTTCTAATTAGTGTTTCAACCTAAATCTGCTGAGGCAAGGTCCTTTTAAGTCTTCACCTCATGCCAAGAATTGGAATCTCCACTTTCCTAAAATTACTGGCAAATTAATATTTCTGCTGACTACTAATTTCTCAAAATTACAATTTCTTTAAAAGGACAAGAAAGGGACCAGACTTATGAAGTATCCACTATGTTCCAGGTGCTCAATTAAAATACTGTATATCAATAAATCAAACGCTATATGTCACAGACCCATGAAGAATGTACCTTTAATATTTTTTAAGGTAAAAGAAATAAAGTTCAGAGAGATTAATTAGCTTGCCAAAGTAGTTGGGTTCTGAGCTTTATTTATTTATTTACATAAAGTTTATGTGAGTATGTATGCATATTTGCCTCTTATTTGAGGAGGATTTTAATTTGTTTTATAAATACGAATATAATGCATGAAGAAAAATAAGAATAAAATTAGGGGAAATAATCAGAAATATGAGAGGACCTGGGTTTAAAAACAGATGAAGTCAGGGGAGCACCATTTGTATAATATATGCCACAGGGATCCCCTGTAGTTACTAAAAGTCAATTAAAATTTTAATACTGGGTTAATTTTAGAATCAAATGAAAGAAGAAGCCATGATAAGTGTTATTATTTACAATCCCTGTAATATTTGAAATACACTTTTTTTTCCTCTGGAGAAACATA
Organism: Mandrillus leucophaeus; assembly: GCF_000951045.1. Taxonomy (NCBI): domain Eukaryota; kingdom Metazoa; phylum Chordata; class Mammalia; order Primates; family Cercopithecidae; genus Mandrillus; species Mandrillus leucophaeus. The sequence continues at coordinate 2,214,764 of NW_012105498.1, read as the reverse complement.
TTTTCCTGAAATTTAAAGTACAGAAAAATATTTCCTGTTTTTCCTCACATCTTAAGTTCTATATAACAGACTGTACGGTGCTCTCTAAAAAATAAAATCCTTTAATACAGGTAGATAGGCTGATGACAAACCATGACTCTCTAAAAAGCAATTTTTTGCATTGAAAAGGGGAGGGATGGGAATAGGAAAACATTGATTTGGTCTGATAGATTGCTTTCTGATGGCCTAGATTAATTCAAAGATAGATTTTAGAGTATCTAAAAGCCTAGATGAAGAACAAATTATTTAGTAAATATTCTATTAATACCACTTGTTCAGCCAAATTTTAATAAGTACGAAGAGTGAAATGGAATAATAGATTATACCTGTAGTGCAAAACATGGCAGGTTATAAGTAGAGCCATATTCACTAGGAACCATCCCAATGAGGGATAACAACATTAGGAAACATTTATTGAATGATTACTATATGCTAACTATATAACTAACTATATGCTAAATGTATCATCTCATTCCATTCTCTCCAGTTTCTTAGGAGGATTCAATAACCCGATATTGACAATAACATGAATGGAAGACCACTCCATGTCTTCATGGTGGTTGGCAGAAGGAATATCTGTGGTCAGGCGTAGGTTCTCAAGATGCCCTCCTAGATATACTCTCTTACATAGATGTGGATGAGTAAGGCCTCAAAGCTCTATGCTGTAGAACAGTGGTTTTAAATATATTTTGTGATACTTCCTCCTTTGCATATCTGATAAAATATATGGATCCTATATCTGGAAAAATGCAAATGAACACAAACATTTTAAATATAATTTCAAGAGGTTCATGAAGCCCCTGGGGCATTCCTGTTAACCTCTTCAGGTTAAAAACCTTTTGAAAAGTATGGTCCTTGTCATTTTAGTCTGGATTTTTTTAAGCCAGAATAATCAAAGATTCATCTTGGATATAAATATATATGTGTGTGTATATGTGTGTGTGTGTGTGTGTGTGTATATATATATATTTTTAGAGGCAAAGTCTCACTATGTTGCCCAGGTTGGTCTTAAACTCCTAGTCTCAAACAATCCTCTCTGCCAAAAGTGACCACATTGGTGTATATTTCTTGATAAATATTTCTTCTACAACAATTAGTAGGGTCTTTTGTTAGTTAAGACTACTCAGGATTTATGAAGATAAAAGTATGCCAACTACCTTTGAAGGATGCCTATATTTACAGTCACGATAGCACATGGGTCATGTCAGACCTGCTGTACATGATTGTGTAAAGCACAAGAGTTTCACATCCAAGGGTGTGTCATTCACAATGTAGATATCATAGCTTTGTATATTTCTCATGACAGCTTTTAAGCAGTGATTTTTTTACTAATAAAATCTGATTATTCAGAGGCTTTTCCAAAGCGTTGAAGTAAAATGTAGAAGAAAGGATGCCATTTTCAAATTCCATTTAAAAAAAGTCTTTACGGGAAATAATACCCTAGACCTTACAAAGTTGCAGAACTTTATCTGGTTACTAAAGTTCAAGTCAAAATTCAAAAAAGAAGGTGGGGGCAAGGGGTGCCCATAATACATCCTGCTTTAGACACCATGCCTTTGGGAACTATTTTCTTACCCGTCAATATTCTGTCCCCAGCACCCCTACTTCTGGCTTTAATAATGAGATGAAAATCATGTATATAGTAATTTGGGTCAATATTGAGATCATGCACTTAGCCCATCACACGAGGAATGGCTAAAACAACTTGAGGTTGTCAAACAGTTAAAACCAGGAGGTAACCTAATTGAGAAACTTTTCCAAAAAGTGTTTTTCCATGTGTATTACTTTGTTAGGCTTCTGAAACAAAGTACCCCAAATTAGTGACTTATGTAATGGAAATGTATTGTCTCAGTTTTAGAGGCTAGGGAAGTTCAACATTAAGATGTTGTCAAGGTTGGTTTCTGAGGACCATGAGGAAGCTCTGTT
>NW_012105498.1:2208451-2211564 GCF_000951045.1 Mandrillus leucophaeus | reverse complement strand
GATAACAACATTAGGAAACATTTATTGAATGATTACTATATGCTAACTATATAACTAACTATATGCTAAATGTATCATCTCATTCCATTCTCTCCAGTTTCTTAGGAGGATTCAATAACCCGATATTGACAATAACATGAATGGAAGACCACTCCATGTCTTCATGGTGGTTGGCAGAAGGAATATCTGTGGTCAGGCGTAGGTTCTCAAGATGCCCTCCTAGATATACTCTCTTACATAGATGTGGATGAGTAAGGCCTCAAAGCTCTATGCTGTAGAACAGTGGTTTTAAATATATTTTGTGATACTTCCTCCTTTGCATATCTGATAAAATATATGGATCCTATTTCTGGAAAAATGCAAATGAACACAAACATTTTAAATATAATTTCAAGAGGTTCATGAAGCCCCTGGGGCATTCCTGTTAACCTCTTCAGGTTAAAAACCTTTTGAAAAGTATGGTCCTTGTCATTTTAGTCTGGATTTTTTTAAGCCAGAATAATCAAAGATTCATCTTGGATATAAATATATATGTGTGTGTATATGTGTGTGTGTGTGTGTGTGTGTATATATATATATTTTTAGAGGCAAAGTCTCACTATGTTGCCCAGGTTGGTCTTAAACTCCTAGTCTCAAACAATCCTCTCTGCCAAAAGTGACCACATTGGTGTATATTTCTTGATAAATATTTCTTCTACAACAATTAGTAGGGTCTTTTGTTAGTTAAGACTACTCAGGATTTATGAAGATAAAAGTATGCCAACTACCTTTGAAGGATGCCTATATTTACAGTCACGATAGCACATGGGTCATGTCAGACCTGCTGTACATGATTGTGTAAAGCACAAGAGTTTCACATCCAAGGGTGTGTCATTCACAATGTAGATATCATAGCTTTGTATATTTCTCATGACAGCTTTTAAGCAGTGATTTTTTTACTAATAAAATCTGATTATTCAGAGGCTTTTCCAAAGCGTTGAAGTAAAATGTAGAAGAAAGGATGCCATTTTCAAATTCCATTTAAAAAAAGTCTTTACGGGAAATAATACCCTAGACCTTACAAAGTTGCAGAACTTTATCTGGTTACTAAAGTTCAAGTCAAAATTCAAAAAAGAAGGTGGGGGCAAGGGGTGCCCATAATACATCCTGCTTTAGACACCATGCCTTTGGGAACTATTTTCTTACCCGTCAATATTCTGTCCCCAGCACCCCTACTTCTGGCTTTAATAATGAGATGAAAATCATGTATATAATAATTTGGGTCAATATTGAGATCATGCACTTAGCCCATCACACGAGGAATGGCTAAAACAACTTGAGGTTGTCAAACAGTTAAAACCAGGAGGTAACCTAATTGAGAAACTTTTCCAAAAAGTGTTTTTCCATGTGTATTACTTTGTTAGGCTTCTGAAACAAAGTACCCCAAATTGGTGACTTATGTAATGGAAATGTATTGTCTCAGTTTTAGAGGCTAGGGAAGTTCAACATTAAGATGTTGTCAAGGTTGGTTTCTGAGGACCATGAGGAAGCTCTGTTCCATGCCTCTCTCCTAACTTTTGGTGGTTTGCTTACAATAGTTGGCATTCCTTGACTTTTAGATATATCATCTTAATCTCTGTTTTTTTGTCTTCATATGATGATATCCCCGTGTGTGTACAAATTTTCCCTTCTTTTAAGGAAGGCAATTATTTTGGATTAGGGCTCACTCTAATGACCTCTTATTAAATTGACTACATTTACAAAGACTCTGTTTCCAAATAAGGTCACAGTCACAACAGGTAGTAGGAGGTAAAACTTCAATATATCATTTTGGGGGACACAGTTCAACCCATATACACCACGTGTGCCATAAAAGTGGAAAACATTCATTATTAGAATCCCGTCATAGCTTACCTATATGTATTAGCATATTAAGGGTTTGAGAAATTCTGTAGCAAGCAAACCTAAGTAATTTATTCTAGAGTTCCCTGAATATTACTCTTCCTAGCATACCTATAAACATCCCATGGAATATCTGTCTTCTTGGGTAGAAGAAAAACATAGACTTGAAAGTAAATGTGTAGAATTTAGGTAAGATCTAGAATAAAATTTGAATTCTATCATTTCCTAACAGCCTGATCTTTGGCAAATTACTTAACCTCCTTGAGTTTTATTTTTCTTCTTTAGTAAATGAATGTAATTATTTCTACTTAATAAGTTTATTAAATAGTACTAAAAATAAAATAATTTAGTTATGCTAAATTAATTATTTACCTTAGGTACACAGCTTGGCACATGGCTCAAATATTATAAATAATGAAAAGAAAAAGTAATAATAAGAGAGACACTATCTGATATTTGTTGAGGACTTACCACATGTCCATACTTTCCATAGTGCTCTCCCCTGTGTTATCTCTTTTACTCTTCATAACAAGCCTGTGAATATTATTGTTGTTCCAATTTTTAGATGAACATACTTCATTTTAGAGATATATTACTCACCTAAGATCATAAATTGTCAGAATGAGGATTTAAACCTAGATATTTTTGGCTGTAAAGACTCATAAACCCTTATGCAATCTGTATCAGATAGTGATGATCTAGGCTACAATCAGCAATGTGCCTAAGAGTGAGAAATAAACATTATTTTTCTCACATATTACGAACTTTGAAGGTAAGCTGCCATTATATCAGGGCTGACATTCCTGTAAACCTCTTGGCCATTTTGTTGTCACAAAATGGGCTCTGCATTTCTGAACATCATGTACTATTTCAGCATAGGGTGCTTGGAGTGGGTTGCAGGGAGGCATCAATAATGTCTGTTTTATTTGTCATGACCACAGAAGCTTTTCCAGATTTTTTCTCCATGTCACAGAATTCTACTTTTAGCTCATTTGCCAGAATTCAAACATATGATCACACATTGCTGCAAGAAAGACTAGAAATAAAAAACATTTAGCTTTTCCAGAACCTATAGTGGAGATAGTCAAGGGAGAGGGTTGAGATTGATTTCTTTTCCCTCTAGAGGGTAAACCAAACATCAACGGGCAGAATTAACCAGGAGGAAACTATTGGCTTAACAAAAATTATAAGTAGAACTGGTCAGCAATGGAAAATCCAAGTAAATGGCTTAC
>NW_012105498.1:2203829-2207796 GCF_000951045.1 Mandrillus leucophaeus | reverse complement strand
TTCAAAACAAAAAAGAAAACTGCGGTCTCCAGGTTACTGTCAGTAAGACAAATGGAAAGAGCACTTGAATACTTGAATTAGTTTCAGATCTAGGTTCAAATCCCAGCTTAATCACATGCTAGCTGAGTGACCTTCAGCAAGTTAATTTCTCAAGATTTCTGCTTACCACTTTTTTTCCTAGCTAACTTTCATAAACATGTACTGATACCTGCTATATATTAGGCATATATAAGATTCAAGATGCAAAATTAATTAAGACACTATGCTAAGTTTGGAGGAACTTATAGGCTAGAGTGAAGGGAAGACCTACAAATAAATAAACAAATGAAATACTCTCTAATACAGGAGTAAATGCGAGTTAGCCATAGAAAGGAATGGTCAGATCTATTTGAGAGTATCAAAGAATACTTTGCACTATATGACTTAACTGAGAGCCTTGAAGGAAAGAGTGTTGAAATTCACCTTGATAATTAGTTTCAGAAAAAAAAAAAAAGTCAAGGCTACAAAATAATATGTAAACACATAGTAGTTTCTTTACTTATAAAAATAAAATACTATAGGTTTCTGATGACTGCTTTGATAAATAGAAGAGATAACACCTTCAGAAATACTACTTTCTTTACTGCTTCTTAACCCACTGCCTTTTCCTTTATACCAAAGGGTAGCAAACTTTTTAAATAAAGGGTCAAATTGTAAATATTTTTGGCTTTGCAGGCCAGACAGTCTCTGATACAACTATTCAATTCTGCTGATGTAGCTGAGAAGCAATTATCAACAATAAATAAACAAATGACCTGCCATGTGCCAATGAATCTTTATTTGCAAAAACACAAAGTGAGGAGAATTTGGCCCACAAGTTGCAATTTGCTAACACTTGTTCTATACCGCGAAGCCTCACAGGTAATCCAACTCTGTTATTACAAAGTACCAGAGAAGGATTTTGAAACCTCAGGTTAAAAGAAAAAAAAAAGAAAAAAAGAAAAGAAACGAAACATAGATTGAGACACCATCTTGACTTCAACATGTGATTCTCACTGTAGGAGATAAGAATCTTCATGTGACTCTTTCTCTTGGGATATTACACCACCACTATCAGTCCAATTAAAAATAAAGAAGGTTTTTATTATAACTCTGTAGCCTGTTGCAAAATCTAATAGGGTAGAAAATTATTAGTAGTTTGGGAGTTTAGAAGTAGGGAGGGTCAATATCCTAAAAAGCTTAAATATCATAACTTGAAAAACAGTCTTGAATATGCTTTGTAAGGGCTTAGTATTTACTCATGTACAGGACTTTTGCTTTACTCCAAAATGTTACTTTCACATTCTGCAAATATACTGGTTTCAAAATTTCCAAGTCCATGTTTCACATACAAATTGCTGCAGTTATTTTCCAAGGTCAGCATAAAATTTGTTCCTGCTGGCCCACATTTGGAAAGATGATCTATGGGAAAACAAATGATCTGGCTGACATTTGTTTTCTTTCTTTTCTCTTATTTTCATGAGTTTGCATTTACAGTACTTCTCTCAAGGTAATTTCTCATGCAATTGGACCCTTAGCCAAAGTGAGCTCTGATTACGGATCTCAAATTTTATATACATAGCATTAGGATTGCATTGCAAAGGATTAAAAAGTAATATAATGAGGTTTGAATCTCTCTTTTTCTTCACCTCAGCTTTTATTAAATGTACAAAAGAAATATCATGTATTTTACCCTCTATAATCCAAATGGTCCCCAACCTGGCCTTCCATACAGTAGAAGAAATAATGATGGAAATGCAAAATGCAGTAAAAATGTGAAATTGCCTTTCTGATGAGGGTTAAGCTATCAAGTAATTTTTAGCTCTGAAATTTTGATAACTTGAGTAATAACCTGGATATCTATATTCTTCAGACAGGGAACATTAGTTGGAAAAGAGTCATGGGTTGATAGGTAGGGAGGACTTCGGACAGATAAGTTACTGTGATTAGGTTAGAAGAAGGAAGTCTTTCGTTTTCAGGTAGACGAGAGTTTGAAATTGGCAAATCTGTTCCCTTTAATAGGTGGAAAAGATAAGTTTCTCAATGTCTGGTTGCACTTCACTGAGCTTCCAACCATCTCCATCAAGAAGTAAATATGAGAGCTCTGAGTTGGTTCTACTTTCTCCAGTTTTCTTCCATTAGAAGAGGTGTAGGTTTAAGGGTAGTCATGAGAGTTAGCAACAATAATGGTAGATAATAGTGATTACACTACTGAGTACACTACTCTAAAACCTTTACATCTATGAATTTATTGAACCTTTCCAAAAGCCCTCAAAATAGGAACTGTTATCACCCCAGTGTTAGATATCAGCAAAAATTAATACAGACATTTTACACACAAGGTCATATAGTTAATAAACAGTGGAGGCAAGTTGTGGACTCAGTCTGGCTCCAGCATCTGTTGGCTTGGTCGCTTTACCTCCTCCCTTTTCAAAGAGGCTTCAAACTGGACTCTGTGTTGGTATTTGTTTCCCAGACTGGCATTGATGTCTTTATTTCTTCATTTTTCCCTGACTTTAAATAAATATTTGATAAGCTATATTCTTTGGAACATAAAGTAGGGATCTTTCAATTCTGTCCTCACTCTGCATGAACGTGAGCACATCACTCAACAGGTGGCATCATTTTATTTCTTCAAAACGACATGACTAGATAACTAGACAGGAAAAATAATTATGCTGATTTCTCATGAAAAAACATAAATAGTTGGTATTCAATACTTTATGTGGAAGGAATAATGTTTAAAGATAATTTTTTTTTGGTTGATTTTTTCCTTTGGGAAAAATGTAAATTTTAGGCTATTTTAAATAAATTCAATTAGGTAGATGTAAGAAGAGTGACAACAATAATACCTTCACCTTAAATTTTTCTTTATTTTACCATGCTTTAAAGTATTGTCATAACCTATACCAATCACCCTAGAAATTAGGTAACAAAATAATTACTATTGCCATTTTTTGAAGCACAAAATCAGATATAAAAGCATTTCCTGCCCATCCCTGTTGAACACTTCTCCAAATCCTCAATGTGTGTTAAACGTCTTTTGTTTCCACTAGATTTCAAGCTCCACAAAGACAAGAAATGCTTCTCCTTTCTTCAGTTACCTCCCTAGTTTCTGGCAGAGTTCTTGACAAATAGCAGATATTTAACAAATACGTTCAACCAGTGAATGACAAGAGAAGGCTAGAGACATGGCTTTGATGAAAGCAGCTGACAGCATTTTCCTTTAGATTGGGGATTTTCCTTTAGATTGGGGATATATTACAAACTTTGTAATAAATTTAACTGTGTAATATGTAATTATAATAGCAATCATAAATAATTAAGCTTGAAACTTTTACACATTGGCCCTGGGCAAGAATTTAGTGTGATAAGCATTTGTCCATTCTAACTTTTGTCCCAGCTCTCTCTTCTCTTCCTGGTGACTATCTATTGATTCATCAAATCCCTGAATGGGTTATCATCTCTGCAAAGCTTTCTCTTCTTCAGACAGTTATTTCCTCTGTACCCATGTTCCCACATTACTTGCCACCAAGCTTTCCCATTGTTTTTGTTGCACTGTATTGTCATTATTTTTTGGTTAAGACTGCCTTCTTCACTAGACTGAAAAGATCCTACAGGGTAGGTCATTGTGTCATCCCTGGTGCCTGGCACACTGCATGTGTTATCAGGAAAGGATCTGAAGCATCAAATTCAGCTGGAATGAGCACACAATCCAAATTCCCAGGATTACCTGATTGAGCTTTTTGTATGGCTTTATTATTAGCATGTTGATATTATCAGTGTTGGTGTCAAGTCCTATTTCACTATTTTAGACCCAATAAATATGTTTGGCATTGGTGTTCCCAAACTCTTTCTTTTCCTTGAGCCTGTTGCCTACATATGTGTTGAGTTTAAAAGGTGTTTACTAAAAAAATAGTTATAAGCTAATCATAATAGCTATGGTTTG
>NW_012105498.1:2091695-2203109 GCF_000951045.1 Mandrillus leucophaeus | reverse complement strand
ACTTGCACATTATGCACATGTACCCTAGAACTTAAAGTATAATAATAATAATAAATATATATATATATATAACACCCATATTCTGTCAAAAGAGGGGAAATAAATGGCAGTAGTTTAAAAAATAAGTTCAGCTTCAAACCATAGCTCCTTCCAACAGGGGCCCTAGATTATGCCCCTGCTATATTAGTACTTACTTTTTCAATGTAGTGGGCATTCCTTTCTGGTGCTGGTAAACTGGAGAAACAAGTGGGTGGAATTCACATTTCTCACCGATTGGGATCTAGAATCTGATAGTGATACTCAGAGTTCTTCAGGGTGCTGCCTCCAGAGCGAGCAGTCTCCTGGGTGAGCTTCAAATAACAGAACAGCCAGCCGACCCATCACAAATGCACCAGCCCTCTCATCCAAGGGTACTTATAGAAAAGTCCAGGTTAAAACGTTGTATATGTTAGAATTTGGTGGAATGGATATGAACTAAGTAGCTGAATTAAAGAACATGAATCCTTTTCTTTGGATGCCAAACATCATATCTCCTCCACTAAAATTGTTATTCCTTCAGAGTTTCGGCATGTTACTTGTAAAAACTGCTAATTTGAAATTGTGCTTTGTTATAGTACATCTACACACAGGTTAGTAAGGCAGTCACTAGACATTATTAAAAAGGGGTACAGAAATTCTGTGGCTTGGTGCCTCCAGATTCTGCCTGATTGATACTTCACTACCAGTGCCCAAAGGCAAAACACAAGGCCATTCAAAAATCGTTTTTTACTTTATTCCTTGCCTCTAGCAGTGGGTTTATCTAGGGCTGAGAAGTCTTAAGGCAAAGTCATCCTTGGGCAGCATTGTTTTGTTAAGCAGTGATTCTCAACCCCTGTTGCATATGGGACTTAGTGGGGAATTTTAAAACCTACAGATACATGGGTATATGTCTGGAATAATTAAATCATAATCTCTGGGGAGGGAGTGTCATTTTTTATGTTTTTAAACAGATTATCATGTGCAGCCAGGGTTAAGACCCACCTGAGTGACAGGAACTGGTTTATGTAAACTTAATGCCAACAAAAATAGGCGTGCCTATTTATTTCAGTCTGTTACCTTGCCATTTCCACCATTTTTTTCTTTTATTAGGGTTAAGGCAATATGAATTTCACAACCACAACTGCCGCCACTACCACCATTATCATATATTAGGCTCCAGTGATGCAACTAGGTATTAATATATATCTCAAGAGAAAACAACACTTCAAGAATGGTGTTATGAGAACCCCCAATAATGAGGAAATTGAAACTCAGAGAAGTAATGAACTCACAGCTACCTTGCAATAGAATAGAGACCTCAAAGCCTGAATCCCCCACTTAGGCTCTTTAGCAGTTATAGGTTCCTTTGAGTTTGGGGACCTACCTTAGACGTTGTTGGATTTCCCTTAGCCTTAAACTGCTCAGAAATATTTGAAGATACTCTTCAATTTTTTATTCATCTGCATAGAATATACTGTTCTTCCATGTAGCCCTCCTTCAATCATGCTGATCCCACTGCTTATATCCTCAACCGTTCCCTATCTCCCATCTCTCTCATGCAGCCATAATGCTTTCTACTTGATTCCAAGAGTGTCCCCTTTAACACTACCCCCAAACTTTTGATTTTATTTCTGTAACTTTCAGTTTTGCACCTATCTCCTAACATATGCTAATTACCCTGAAGTTATCTCGTGGCAAGCATCAGTGATTTTGTTTCCCTGCTTGAAGCAAGAAGAGTGCAGACATTACAGTCAGATACCTGTTTTTTTTTTTTAGTTCTGATTCTACTGTTTACTGGCCAAGTGTCCTTGAGACATTACTCAAGATCTTTCAGCCTGTGCCCTTACTGGTAAAACTGATCTGTAAAATGGATCATAATACCTACTTTTCTGGAGATATATGCGTAAGTTTTCTAGTATATGGCCTGATTCATAGACTCTAGGTAAGTATATAGTTCCCTTTTTCTCTCTTTCTGACCTCTTACACCTCTGTAAGAGAAGTTACACTTAACCATCACGATGATTGCTACTAAGATATTGCATTGCCACTAACATTTGTCTAGTGACCACTTATTTCCCTAGAGGAGCTTTGAATTCAATTTAAAAAAATACAGTGCATACAGACCTAGGCGTTATGTGTCTATCCAGTAAAAAACTGGGGCAGTGTGGACAATAGAACTCAAGAGACTAAGGCAACTGGTGGGGTTGTGTGTTAAAAATAATTTTAGATTATTGGCTGAGAAATACTCCTAGTGTGCCTGCATTCTTCAATATTGCCTTCTTTAGATATTACCAATTAGCAAATAAATCAGACTCTCCTGTGAAATACTTCATTATTTTTCTCTGCATTTTCCCTGTGACCATATATCTGACTGTGTTTACTTACTGGGTGACTTTCTGTAATTGGGTTCAAACAGTTCAGCAAACATCCAATCCCCATGCACACACAAGTCTAACCTCTAACTAAGCAATGTGGCTCTTAGATGAATGTATGGCCAGGAGATTTACTGATACTGAAGAAATTAAAGTCATCATGATTATTTTTCTATACTTTATTTTCTGGAGAACAAAAAAGCAAAACTATTCACATGTTGCTAAAATCTAGCTTGTAATCTTCAGGTCTAAGAAGTACATGTAGCAACAATGCTGTATGAGTGAAAATAAGACTCTTTTCTAAAGGGGATTATTTTAATGAGGGCTACTTTCCTGGGGAGATGCTGGAATTCCAGGTTCCAGAATTCAGCTCTGCTTCCTGAGGGATGATCTTGATAGACCAAGGAAAGGACACCACAGAGTCCAGACTCATTCTTAAAGTGGAAAAAGTTTTTATCATTGCATCAAAGGGAAGTGAGAGAGATGTTGACATAAGACATGTGCCAACATGGAAATGAAAGCAGGAGAGATCATCTTCTTAAAATTCTCTGCTCTAGGATTTTCTCAAAAATAAAGAGGAAAAATAGATGAACAAATACCAATAAGCATTTGTTGAAAATCCACTGCATCAACTATGGAGAATAAAAAGTTGTAAGGAATTAACCTTTCTAGATCTCAGCTTTAACTGTAAGATGGAAATGATCAACAAGATCTACTTCAAAACGTTATGTTGAGGATATGAAGAAATAATGGTTGTAATAGTTGCTGGCACATTAGTGCTTCATAAGTGTAGGCCCCCTTTGTCCTATTACTTTTGTTTTTAACATAGTTCCAGCAAGTTTTACAATCTAGATTATCAGCCCATAACCCTCCATCCCTTCAGCTCGATAGAAGTACAAAGAGAAGGCTAGGGAAATAAGTAATAGCTGAAACAGTGTTGTGATACAGAGGAGAAAAGAGACGCTAAAACCCTCTATAATATGTAAATGTACATGCTCAAGATTAGAGCTTTTGAATATTTAATGTAAATGAAAATAAACCATTATAGTCTGTGCAAACATCACTGTAATATAATTTATTACAATAAGAGATGTTTGTTATGAATGATCCTAGTGAGCAAATCCACATTTATGACTAGTAAAATGATAACTATTACTACATGTTAAGGATCATCATGTATTATTTAATTTTCATATGTGTACTTCAAAGTATGTATTATTACCTCTTTATTTTATTATTATTATTATTATTCTGAGATGGAGTCTTGCTCTGTCACCCAGGCTGGAGTGCAGTGGCGCCATCTTGGCTCACTGCAACCTCCGCCTCCCGGACTCAAGTGATTCTCCTGCCTCAGCCTCCCTTGTAGCTGGGATTACAGGCGCCTGCCACCATGCCCAGCTAATTTTTTTTGTTTTTCACCATGTTAGCCAGGATGATCTTGATCTCCTGACCTCATGATATTACCACCTTAGCCTCCCAAAGTGCTGGGATTACAGGCATGAGCCAGTGTGCCGGCCTATTATTACCACTTTATATGTGAAGAAACGGAGGCTCCTAGTTGTCAAGGAACTTTTTAAGGTTGCAAAGGGATTAGCTAGGACAATTTTAAACTATTTGGAAAAATAATTGATTGGAAACTCCTGTCTTTTTATGTCCCAGAAAAAAAAATAAGTTGTAAAATATTAAGCTAAGTTTTAGAACCAGTTAGGTATAAACATTTTCAGAGAAGAGAGTGAACAAGTTGCATTCTAAGAATAGAGTTCATCAAGGAAATAGGCTTAGGGTTGGAATCTCAGTAGATGTTAAAGAAAAGAAAGAGCATGCTGGTTGGGTAAACCTCTATGGACAATTGCACCAAGGTGGAGTTAGATTCATGTGGGTGCTGGCTTCGAACTGTATAGATTTGATACCTGTCGCAAACTGTGCTTTCAAATAATGATTTGTGAATAAACAAATAAATATCTCTCTTATTTTTATTTTGGTACCAAGCTGTATGCTAAGGATTGTGATACTTCACTAGACCTATACTTTCAATGAGTTTTATATTTTCATATTTCCAAGAGTCTTAATAAAGTTCACTTCTCTTTCTGCTTGATCTTTCCATCTTCCATCCATGATGAACTGCCATATTGGTTTTGCTAAATTGCCAGCTCTCAGTGAAATCCATAGTCACTGTGCTATAATGGTATTTTTTAAAGTACTGTTTCTTCCTTAATAGCGGTAGGTTGGAGAGAAAATCTACTTCATTTCTAGGATCTTACTTCTGTTGTAGATTCTGCCTAATAAATTCTTCTTTAAGCCAGTGAACCAGGGTAATTGCCCCCAAGCCTCAGAGGCTATTAGCAAGGATAAGAAGATACAAGGAATATGGGAGTTTAAGACCACTATCAGAGATGGGAGACCTAGTCAGAGTCAGCATTTTATATAGTCATTTAGACTATTTTTTTTCTACAAATTCTACTGAGAAGAGTATTTATTATGTGAAAAAAAAATAACAATATATTAAATGTGAAAGCAGATTAAAACTAGGAAGTAGAATTTGATGGTACTTTTTGCAGGAAAAAAAATACATACACATAGAAAAAGTCTGGGAAGACAATAGAAAATATTAACAATTGTCATCTCTAACAGTGGACCTATGAGTAATTTTTCTTTTTGTTTATCTGAATTTTCTAATTTTTCTACAATGAATATGATAATTACAACAATCCTAGTAATGACATCCAACTCTTTTTTTTTTTTTTTTTTTTGAGATGGAGTCTCGCTCTGTTGCCCAGGCTGGAGTGCAGTGGTGCTATTTCAGCTCACTGCAAGCTCTGCCTCCTGGATTCATGCCATTCTTCTGCCTCAGCCTCCTGAGTAGCTGGAACTGCAGGTGCCCACCACCACGCCCGGATAATTTTTTTTGTATTTTTTAGTAGAGACAGGGTTTCACCGTGTTAGCCAGGATGGTCTGGATTTCCTGACCTCGTGATCCTCCCGCCTCGGCCTCCCAAGACATCCAACTCTTATTGAGTGTACACTAGTGAGCTAAATACATAGGCTCCGCTCTGGGGTTGAATCACATGGGCTTGGATCTTGGGTTCTCTTTTATTAGCTGTGTTAAGAAGTAGGCTAGAAACCTCACATACACGATCTCACAACATCTCTATGGGGTACATACTGCATCTCCCAGTAGCCCATAATGTAATTTTATACATTAAAAAACTGAAGCTTGTAGAGTTGAATAAACTTACCTATGTTCACATAGAATGTGTAAATATAAAACACATAATAAAAGTGAAAGTTATCCTGATAAAGAATGTCAGACTCAATCATGTTAATTACAATAAAATCTCACAAATGAAATTCTGTCAAGATTATACATACAGATGTGCATATATTTGTGTAGTGTGTATATAGGAGTGAGGTTAGAGGGAGAGAAGACATCCCCTTGGATTGAGTTTGGGAATTGATAGGTATGAGGATAAGAGCAATAATATTCAATTTGTGGATATTCCACTCAGCAAATTCATCAAGCTTATCTTTTTCTCCTCTGTTTTTGCTATAGTCAGTCACGTTCTGCATCCCTTCAACCCAAAAGAGATACATAGCCACAGGCCTACTTTAGAGTAGGAAGACTGGCTGTTTTCCTAGACTTGGCTCCTGGTAAGCCATGCTGGCCATTTAATGTGGTTGCTGACTTGTGGCTTAGTACTAGAGATGATGGCCCACCAGAGGAAGAGAGCTTGTGAGAGCCAAGAAAATGGGTCAAACATAGGAAGCCAGGAAAGGAAGTTAATCCATGTGACTAGCATGAGGCTCTGTGGTCTTGGTAAAGGGAATCTCTAAGTGAGGCCAAACTGTGAGTTGGAAGTAGGGAAGCAATACTTTATGCGTCAGTAGTCATTCCCTGAGTAGGTGTCCTTTTGTGGCATGACAAGCAAACATGAAGTTCTGTGAGTGCTGAAAATGGTTGGAAGGAACAGAATTAAATCAAGTCCAAAAGACACTGGGCTTGCAGTAGAAGATTGGGGAACAGGGAGAGATGAAGCTAGAGAAATTAAATAGTTCTCCATTAGGAGGCTATAACAGCTATCCTCCAGTTGTGATAGCATTTAACCAGACAATTTATTTAATCTGGTTTTACTTTTTAACATCTCGTAATTTATGTTGGGGAATTTGAATTACCCAGTAGGCAAACTAAGGACGTACTCAGAGAAGTAGCAAAACATGAGCCCCCCAAAATGAGATAAGTTCCTATTGGTAAATACATCAACATTTTGCAATCAGAAAAATCTTGAAAGAAGCTATTTGAATTGCTACATGAATGTGAATGTTATGATGTGAATTAAAATAATAAAAATTTATATTGAATTATATTGATGGGGCTAGTATCTTTTCAGGGGTTGGGTTATTAAATTTCTTAATCCAGCCCTGTAAATACCATAGACTGAAAGTTCTTTTCATTATAATCATCATCAATATCACCCTAAAATTTGAGCCCTTGCAATGTACCAGATACGTATGGTGCTTACTTCATGACAATCATTACCTCATTTAATTTTTACAACTATCCTAAGAGGTAAACATCATTATCCTCATATCACAGATGAAGTTAGATGAGACTGACAGAGATTAAGTGACTTGCCTGAGGTCCCACAGCTGATTGATGATGCAGCTGAGATGCAAATCAATTTCTCCTTCCTCAGAGCTTTTGTGTATTCCATGAGTGAAAAAGGTCATATTGCTAGCAATGTAGGTAGTAATGACATAAAACGCCCATGGGAACTGTTGGGAAAGCTAAATCATCAGCATACCTATGTTACTTTACAAGGGTCACCTCAGTTTGGATGTCTGATCCAGAATTCCTTGGAGATGGTCAGTATTGTCAACCTACTTGCTCAACAAATATTTTAGCAGTTCCCACTTGGGGCATGACCTTACTATCCAAATCAGAGAGTTCTGTTTTGTTTTTAAGATAATCCTCCAGCACAATGTTGCTACTAGTGCCAGCAATGGTATAAACTTTGTATTACTTTTGAAGCCATGTTAAAATGGTTGTCTACCTTTTTCTCCCTCCCTGCCTTCCTTCCTTCCTTCCTTCCTTCCTTCCTTCCTTCCTTCCTTTTCTCTTTCTTTATTGCTTGCTTTCTTGCTTTATTCGTTTTTGCAATAAAGGACTTTACTTAAAATATAAGGATTTGACTTAGTTCTGGATGGCATCAGTTTTTAAATAGTATTAAATCATATATGTTTGAGGCTGCAAATTTTAGCTATGTGCATTTTGGAATGCATTTCTTCCTGTAGAGCTGTATATATTACAGGTTGTAAATAAATTTAACATGTTCTGATTTTATTTGCCAAGTTGATCTAGAGTGGAACAGATTTTACTTTCATAGACATCAACTTTCTCAGTCAAAATGTCACTTTCTCAAGGAACCCATCCCTAAAACCTCTCTTATATACCCTCATAGCCTCTAAAACTTCCCTTTTATTCATGCTATCAATGTTGTAGTTAAATGATTATCTCTGAAGTTATTTGTTCAAGGTCATTCCCATTAGTCTGAAATCACCATCAGGGCAGGGACAATATCTATCTGATACAGTGCTGTAAACTGAGGCCTTTTGAAGGCAAAGCACTGGATTACAGTAGGTATGCAATTAATATTTGTTGAACAAATGAATGCACCCAAATTGTTTTCCTATATTTAGTTCTTTACTTTATGAACAGATAGGTTTCAACTATTTCCATAGTTTGCTACCTTTGAGAATTGAAAATGTCAAAAAGTGACATTACCTTTCAAAGCTAATGGAGACCCTGAGAAAACTATGTAATATGTCACTTGAAACTCAGAGAAGTGGTTAAACAAACATCTCTATATCTGCTAGTGGGTAAGGATGGCAATTAAGTAATTTGAAAGAATTAGCAAAATGCACAGGAGTGTCCCCTAAAACCTCCAAACTTGCATGGTCCCTAATGCAGGCCAGACCTCAGAAATTCTAGGATTTATTTCTGGAAAAATATGAGCATTCTTTTCATAAAACTCAAATATTTCAGCATTTTGACAATAGCTTTCCTTTATCCCGACTGCATTTGATTCCAAGAGACTGAAACATAAGATTGGCATACTCTTTAAAAAGAAGGTTTTTGCGAATAATTCTCATTTTGAATATTGATTTAATGAAGGTCCTAGAGTTTGTTGCTCTGATAAATTCTGCTTAATATTTGCATATTATGAGGATGTGCCCAGTCTACAGCATATGTGGGAGTGTGTCTCCCATCTATAGGCAGGCCTTATAGTTTGGTAGCAGATACCTCGCCCTCTGGCCCACCACCTCCAACACACCATGCTCACGTATTCAACATAGTTTCATTTCTTCAAACCCTACCATTCTTTTAAAAAGTGTCATTGTATTTGTGACAATAATATTCTCAGGCACTTGTAAGCATTAAATAATGTGTCGAAGACCTTATATCCTTAGAATAAATTCCTAGTATGAGTGATATTAGGATTAAAGGAGATCTGAACACTTTGGAGTCATAGAACTGATTTTCAGAGAACCAAAATGTAAAACTGAACATAGATTTTATCATCACTATGGCTATTTTTGTGTGTGTGTGTCCAGAGACAAAGCTATTTTATTGTGAACACTGTTCTTCTGTGGATTTCTTCATTCTCAGTTTAGGAGCTTGGCTTTAAGAAAAAGGTGTAAACAGCTTTTTACTTTTCTATAATTTGAATGTACCTGGCAACTGCAAAAGTTATTGGGGACTAGAAGTGATTGCTTTAGATTACCTTTTGAAAAGGCGCCAGCTCTTTTCTGATCCGGTAGAATCATACGACAGAGATCAGTAATATAACAAAAAAGAAACTATGGATTGAATGCCAAATCAGTCATGGACCAAACCCAATGGTTGACATGGCCCTAGGTCATAAGAGCACATATTTTAGTCAGAACCTAATTTAAAGCAAAAGCAGTTGTGTTTTTACTTGTTAGGGAGCTATTTGGAATGCAGATGTTTAACAGCACAATTTCATTTTCAGAAACATTTCTCTTTGTTTGGTGCCATTAAAATTTAGCAGCATAATTTCCAAAAGACCTTTAATTGGACCGAGGCAGCAGAGGACTATCAGTCCTTTCAATTTATCCTTATTGCACTCTTTGTAAAGCAACAGGGACTTTGCATGTGAACAGCAAAAAGGCAATGGACAGGGAAAACCATGAGGATGTCTGAAAAGTGGGCTAGAACATGAGTGGTAGGTATAAATGACATCCAGGTGTATAAAGCTCCTGCTCATCCACTCAACTGAATTCTAGTGGGTCTCAACAACAGTCTGTATTGTAGCTGTGTAATTGAGACTTACTAGTGAATACTCCTTCTTGGAAGGATTTGTTTCACCGTTCTTTAGTTTCTTTCCCACTTCGGATAACATTGATTTCTATCTTGAATGGCCTGGGTGCTTTCTGGAACTGAAAGGGGGCCTGCCTGCCATGGCACAGTAACCATACCAGTGGAGAAGGATATGGGCATTGCATCAAGGTCCTCTTCAGGTTGGGTTGACTTTAATTTGTTCCAAGTGGAATGAAATACTGTTTCTGATGTGCTGCCTACCTAATAGAAAAAGACCACCTAATAGATTGGATGCAAATAGGCAATAAGTTTCCCCATTGCCCTATAGACTTCCTATACATTAGCTGCTCAGAGAAGGACAAGCAGCCAGGCCTGGCGGCTCACGCCTTTAATCTCAGCACTTTGGGAGGCCGAGGTTATAGTGAGCCGAGATTGTGCCACTGCACTCCAGCCTGGGCGACAGAACGAGACTCAGTCTCAGGGAAAAAAAAAAAAAAAAAGACCGGGCTTGCTGGTTCACGCCTGTAATCCCAGCACTTTCGGAGGCCGAGGCGGGTGGATTATGAGGTCAGGATCGAGACTATCCTGGCTAACATGGTGAATCCCCGTCTCTACTAAAAATACAAAAAATTAGCCGGGCATGGTGGCGGGCACCTGTAGCCTCAGCTACTCGAGAGGCTGAGTGAGGCAGGAGAATGGCGTGAACCGGGGAGGTGGAGCTTACAGTGAGCCAAGATCGCGCCACTGCACTCCAGCCCGGGCGACAGAGCGAGACTCCGTCTCAAAAAAAAAAAAAAAAAAAAGGGGGGGGGGGAGGAGGGGAAGCAATACTGTTGTCTTCAATTGGAAGTTGTAGATAAGAGAGGAAAAAATATCAGATAATTGATTTTCAGCTTTTCTTTACTAATGGATGATTACTTAGGAAATTGCACATAAAGTGATGCATACCCTTTTCTGTACAAATTACACCAAAGGAACATATTCTGAGGATGAAATAAATGACCTTTCTGCAGAAAAGAAAATATTTTATTGTTAGTTGTGTGCTAATAGATTTGCACCAGGTGAATCCTCTCAGCTGTGTTTTTCAGTGGCAGTTCCTGGGCTCCAACTGGGATGTCTTGGACCCAACACCAATTTTTCAGAAACCAATACACAGGTAGTTTGCAATTTATGTTTTATTGGCTTATGAGTGACATCTAAAATAAAGAAGATTTCTTTGAAAGATGTCACAGAAGGCACTTTGGTACTTGAGTGTGTAATGCCACATTTCATTTAGCCCAGCAGGCCTAAATGAATACTCACTATCAGACGGTGAAAAACCCCACCCCAATGTGATTGACAACTGCATTTCTGTTTGGCCTTCTCACCAACATGGGCATTTTATAAAGTTAGAATTTGTTTCCCACCACCACCCACCCCGCCACCCCACCTCCTCCACCAAGTTTGACTCAGAGATTAATATTTAAAGTACTTACATCACCAAAGGAAAGGTAGAAGATTCGTTTGTATAACTTTTATTTTTTATTTTTTGTTTTTTAATTTTTTGGAGAGAAATAACATGGTGAAGTGGGAAGCATCAGGATTTGGACTCTGACTGACTTAAATCTGAATTGCAACTTTGCTATTTAATAGCTGCATGACATTGAGCAATTACTTAGTTTCTCTGAACCTCAATTTCTTTACCCCAGAAATGGGAATAATAACATTGCCTTTCAGGACTATTACAAAAATTGGTTCTAATTCTGTAAGTTTCTTGGCACATTAATAGTAGATGATCAATAAGTGGTAGCTGCAGCTGCTATGATTGAAGCTGTTCTACAGCCAGAAGGAAAGGAGTGTACATAAATTCAAACCTTTTGTTTGTGGCTGCAAGAAACTGCAGATGCTTCTGGACTTGTATGAGAAAATATAATTAAGGCAAAAACTTTATTTTCATTTAAGCCTTTCAAGTTTAGAAAACCGTTTCCATCAGACCCCTGAAAATCCCGATCAGCCCTTTCCTTAGGATTTGTAAATAAGAACAGAGAAGGCAAGTGCAAATTTTATGCTGACACCAAACTTAAAAACCTATGTTCTAGGTTCACTAAATGTACTTCATCTTTTGCCCAGTTTTTGATGGCAAAGGGAGTGACAAGATGTCATATATTTATACCTAGAAATGAAATAAGGGGAATGTACTGTGTAGGAAAACAGGATGAAATAGTGTAAAAATTTGGGACTGAACACTGAGCTTTGAATTCTGGTTTCAACAACATCACTTACCAGCTGTTTGACCTCAGACACATTATTTCATGGTAATGGACCTTAGTTTTTCCCCCTGCCCTGACTACCATATGGGGCTATTGTGAAGATGTAGTGAAATGAAGGATATAACAGTATTTTCAAAAAACCAAAGTCTTATGCAAAAATGAGATGTCATTTTGCACAGGTTTTCCTGTATGGCTCCAGTGTTGTATGGACCTTAATTTATTCCTGATGTCACTCCTACTAATGCTGTGACCATGAGAAAACTACAGAATCTTTCTAAACCTAATTCTATGTCTTAAATTGTCATCTCAATGTTTATTATATACGGTTACTGGGATAAAATGAGTACATATGCTTGAGATACTTTGTAAGTAGTCATTATAGTGTAGATAATGTTGGTGATGGTGGTGATCTTATTTAGCAACTAGCCCAGAAGTAGAATGCCTTGCCCAAAATATAATTTGAGAAAATAAGTTTAGGACCAATATGGATTCCTGACATTCAGTTTAAATAAACTGACCTTTATTGAGTCTCTGCTCATAAGCACTACAGAATTTTTAAATGTCAGTCTCTGGAAATTACAATTGAAATAGGGAGAGGGATGACAATAGACAGACAGGTAAATGTATAAATAGGTATTATTGAGCATAATTATGTGCCAGGTAATGTGGTAAGTACTTTATAGAAATCAGCTTATGTTATTTTCACAACAATTCTATGAGATTGCTGTGAAAACTTACTTTATAAATGAGGAAACAGAGGCACAGAGAGATTAAGTGCCTTGCCCAAGTTCATAGCTAATAATGGTCAGAGTTGGGTTGGGAACACAGAAGTTTCACTCTGAAGCTCATACCTTGTCCATTATGACCAGGAAAAAAAGAGGTGCATAAATGTTGTACAAAGCTTTATCACATTATGCACAAACATAGAAAACAGTGTTTCAGAGGAGAAGCAAATTCCATTAGCCTTCAAATATTTATGCGACAATGAATAGGTTCTGAGCCCTTAAATGGGCACTTGTGACTTGTCCAAAATGAGACAACTAGTCAATGGAAGAGCTGGAACTAAAGCGTGTATCTTAGTCTGTTTTCACATTGCTATAAAGAACTGCCTAAGACTGGGTAATTTATAAAGGAAATAAGCTTAATTGACTCACAGTTCTGTATGGCTAGGGAGGCTTCAGTAAACTTATAATCATGGAAGAAGGGGTAGCAAGCATGCCCTTCTTCACATGGCAGCAGGAGAGAGGAATGCTGAGCAAAGTGGGAAACCCCCTTAAAAAACTGTCAGATCTCATGAGAACTCACTCACTATCACAAGGACAGTATGAAAGTAACTGCCCCCATGATTCAGTTACCTCCCACCAGGTCCCTCCCACAACATGTAGGGATTATAGGAACAACAACTCAAGATGAGATTTGGGTGGAGACATACATAGCCAAACCATATCAGCATCTTTCCTAAACCAAAGTCCCACATTTTCCAAGTTCAATTCAAGTATTTACTGAGAAATAATAATTATATTGTGAAATAATGGGAAAGAGGATGAGTTTACAAATAAAGTATAGTTCTTACCCTTGAGGAGCTTACAATCTAGTAATAGGAAGGACAATTGTGCCCACATGTAATTATATAACTCACCTTAATGGAACAAGTTCGATAGCAAGGGATATCCTGCATGTTGTTTCTGTACATCTCAATTTAATCACTCAGCACACTTGTTTATTCAAAGTCTTTCTGCCCTGCAGAAAGTTCACTACATCATCCTTAGCATAGTTCCTGATACAAACTAGGCACTCAGTAAATAGATATTGAATAAAATGAACAAATACAAAAGCAAAATAATGTAAGCACAGAGGAGAAGATGGTTAATTAAATGTGAATTGGAAATGTACTGGCTAAAGCACAGCCAACTAGGCTAAACTTTACCAAAATGTTAGGTCTCTAAGGAAAAGAGATCATTTAGATGAAAGAGGACCTGTAATTTATATTAATCCATACCCTGCCTTTACTCCAATTTGTAGATGAATTACAATGGCAAGTCAGACTCTGGTTTATTTTTAACCCAGACTTTTTTTTTAAACCGTTTAATAAATTTGGAAAATATCTATTACAAGTTACTCATTAGAAAAATAAGAACTTGCAAAATTTAAACTGAAGAAAAACTGATTCCATTTTATGATTGCTTCACAAATTCTGAGTATGACAGCTCTAAAAGCCAGGCACTCTACTTCAAGAGGCCTCAGTGGTGTGTCCAAGACTGTATGGTAATAAAAGAAATGACTATTTATATTTATTTCATTTTGGTTTTGTGTATTAAACCCTACCATGTGTTTTAATTATCTTTTTAAAGAGATTTATTTCCTCAGTTTGTGACCATTCCCTCCTTCCTTTCCTTTCTTCTTCTTGCTCGCCCTTCCTTCCTTCCTTCCTTCCTTCCTTCCTTCCTTCCTTCCTTCCTTCCTTCCTTCTTTTTTTCCTCTTCACTTTCCCCTCTTTCTTTTTTCACTTATGACTCATTACCATACTGTTATTTTTACCCATATCATTATTCATACATTTTCTCCCTCATAAAACTTAGTGCAGTGGGCAAGGGATAGCACATGCCTATGCCCTTTCTAGGGCCTTCACACTCTCCTACACTACCTTTTCTGCTTTTGGCAACCAGGAAAGAATCAGTAGAGGATCTAGAATGGGAAGAGTGGGGGAAACAGACACTTGGAAACAACACACCCAGGATGTTACATGTATTACCATCCCAAAAGCCATCCCACCATTTAAATCAATACAGTTGAAAAAGCTAACTTTCAAGATGATTAAGGCTTGGACAAGAGCATATTTATGCCTCATTCACAAAGCCCAGGGTTTAGTACTACAGTTACTGTGTTAAGAACTAACGAAGTTAAAAGACAAAAGTATAAAAATAACTATAACTAAAAAATATGTTAATGGAAACATAATATTAAAAAACATAAAGTGTGCAAGTGGGGGGAAGAGTAAAAGAGTAGAGTATTTGTATGCAATTGAAGTTAAGTTATTATCAGCTTAAAACAGATTATTATAATTATAAGATGTCTTACGTAAGCTCCATGGTAACCACAAAACTATAACAATAGAAGATCTGCAAAAGAAACTGAGAAAGACACATGCACACGTATGTTTATTGAGGCACTATTCACAATAGCAAAGACTTGGAATCAACCCAAATGTCCATCAGTGACAGACTGGATTAAGAAAATGTGGCACATATACACCATGGAATACTATGCAGCCATAAAAAAGGATGAGTTTGTGTCCTTTGTAGGGACATGGATGCAGCTGGAAACCATCATTCTTAGCAAACTATCACAAGAACAGAAAATCAAACACCGCATGTTCTCACTCATAGGTGGGAACTGAACAATGAGATCACTTGGACTCGGGAAGGAGAACATCACACACCGGGGCCTATCATGGGGAGGGGGGAGGGGGGAGGGATTGCACTGGGAGTTATACCTGATGTAAATGACGAGTTGATGGGTGCTGACGAGTTGATGGGTGCAGCACTCCAACATGGCACAAGTATACATATGTAACAAACCTGCACGTTATGCACATGTACCCTAGAACTTAAAGTATAATAACAATAAAAAATTTAAAAAAAAAAAGAAAATGAGAAAGAAATCAAAAGCAACAAGAGAGAAAAAGAGGGACAAAAAAGATGCAAAACAGAAAACTATTAACAAAATGACAATAATAAGTCCTTCCTTATCAATACATATAATTACTTTAAATGTAAATAGATTAAACTTTCCAATCAAAAGATAGAATAACTAAGTGATTTTAAAAACAGGATTCTCGGCTGGGCACAGTGTCTCACAACTGTAATCCCAGCACTTTGGGAGGCTCAGGTGGGTGGATCACATGAAGTCAGGAGTTCGAGACCAGCCTCGCCAACATGGTGAAACCTGCCTCTACTTAAAGTACAAAAATTAGCTGGGCATGGTGGTATGTGCCTGTAATCCCTGCTACCCGGGAGACAGAGGTTGAAGTGAGCCAAGATTGCACCAGTGCACTCTAACCTGGGTGACAGAGCGAGACTCCGTCTCAAAAACAAACAAACAAACAAACAAAAAACAATGAAAAGAAAAAGATTCTCATTATATTTTGTCTATAAGACTTATGTTAACTTAATGACATACATTGGCTGGAAGTCTGAAAGTGAAAGGATAGAAAAATATCCAAGAAAATAGTAATAAACTGTAGGTAAAAAATGTCAAAAAAAATGCAAAGAAGGACATTATATAATGATAGAAGACTTAATTCAAGAAAATATAACAGTGTTAAATATATATTCACCTAACATCAGAGCACCCAAATATATAAAACAGACATTGACAGAATTAAAGAAAAATAAAGAACAAGTCAATATTATTAGGGGATTGTAATACTCTTCTTTCAATAATGGACAGAGTATCCAGACAGAAGATTGATAAGGAAACAGAAGACTTGAATGGCATTATAGATGAAATGGACCTAACATATACAGAACATGCCAGCTAACAGCAGGAGAATAAACATTATTCTGAAGCACACATGGAACATTTTCCAGGATAGATGACATATTAGGTCTCAAAACTAGTCTTAACAAATTTAAGAAGATGGAAATCATGCCAAATATATTTTCCAACTACAATGAAATAAAACTAGAAATTAATGGCTAAAGAGAAACTGGAAAATTTACACATGAGGAAATTAAACAACTCACTCTTAACTAATAGGTCAAAGAAGAAATCAAAAGGGAAATTAGAAAATGTCTTCAGACAAATGAAAATAAAAGCACGGCATACCAAAACTTATGGGATACCATAAAAATAGTACTAAAAGGAAAGTTTGTATGAATATACAGTTACATTTAAAAGGAAGAAAGATCTCAAATAAATAACCTAATTCTACATTTCAAGCAACTGGAAAAAGGAAGACAAACTAAGCACAAAGTTAGCAGAAGGAAGAAAATAATTAGAGAAAAAAATAAAGAATAAAATTAAAAGAAAAAATCAATGAAACTAAGAGTTACATATTTTAAAACATCAACAAAATTGGTAAAGCTTTAGCTAGATTAACCAATAAAAAAATAGAAGACTCAAATAGTTAAAATTTGTTAAAATGAAAGAAGTTATGTTACTACTGGTTATATGGAAATAAAAAATACTATAAGAGTACTGGGAACACTTGTATGAAAAGTTAGATAACCTAGATGAAATGAACAAATTCCTAGAAATATATAACCTTCCAAAACCGAATCATAAGTTAAAAATTTATATAGACCTCTAAACAATGAGCACATTAAATTAGTAATCAAAAGCTTCCCCACAAAGGAAAGCCCAGGACCAGATTGCTTCACTGGTACATTCTATCAGACACTTAAAAAGGAATTAATGGCAGTCTTTCTCAAACTCTTCCAAAATATTGAAGGGGAAGGAACAATTTAAAACTCATTTTATGAGGCCAGGATTACCCTGATGCTAAAACTAGAAAAAAAAGAATCACAGAAATGCTACTACACACCAATATTGTCAATGAATATAGATGCAAAAATTCTCAACAAAATAATAGCAAATGAAATTTAACGGCACATTGAAAAGATCATATACCATGGCCAAGTGGAATTTATTTCTGAAATGCAAGAATGGTTCAACATATGACATTTAATGAATTGGATAATTCACATTAAAAGAATGAAGGATGCAAATAATGAAATTATATCAATAGATGCAGAAAAAGCAGTTGACAAAATTGACACCTTTATTTCATTTAGAAAAACGTAAGTGGAAGTTGAACAATGGGAACACATGGACACAGAAAGGGGAACATCATATGCTGGAGCCTGCTGGGGGGTGGAGGGGTGGGGAAGGGATAGCGTTAGGAGAAATACCTAATGTGAATGACAAGTTGATGGGTGCAGCAAACCAACATGGCACATATATACCTATGTAACAAACCTTCATGTTGTGTACATGTACCCTAGAACTTAAAGTATAATAATTAAATTAAATTTTTAAAAAACCTCAACAAATTAGGAATATAAGAAAATTACCTTACAATATAAAAATCATATATGAAAAGTCCTAATCTAAACACCATACTCAATGGTGAAAAACTGAAAGCTTTTCCTCTAAAATTAGGAACAAGGATGTTCACTCTCACCATTCTATTCAACATAGTACTGGAAGTAATAGCCAGAGTAAGTAGGCAAGAAAAAAAAAAAAAAAGAAACCTAAACTGGAAAGGAAGAAGTAAAATTATATTTGTTCACAGATACTATGATCTTATATGTAGAAAATTCTGAAGATTGTACATACAAAAAATCTGGAGCTTAATTTAAAAATTCAACAAAGTTATAGGATACAAAATCAATATAGAAAAATTAGTTGTGTTTCTATATGCTAATAGTAAAATATCTGAAAATAAATTAAGAGAGCAATCCCATTTACAATACTATCAAGTTGAATAAAATATTGAGGAACAAACTTAACAGATGAAAGATTTGTTCACTAAAAACTACCAAATATTGTTGAAAGGAATGAAAGACACAAATAAATGTAAAGATATCCTATGTTCATGGATTGAAAGATAATATTGTTAAAATGTCCATATTACTCAAAGTAAGTTACACATTCATTGTAACCACTATCAAAATCTCAATGGTATTTATTATAGGAAAATTAAAAAAATAAAAATCATATGGAACCACAAAGGACCCCAAATAGCCAAAACAATCTTGAGAAGGAAGAATAAATCTGAAAACTTTTTACCTCCTGATTTTAAAATATATTACAAAACTATGGTAATCAAGTCAGTATGGCACTAAACTGGACATACAAATTAATGAAATAGAATAGAGAGCCCAGAAATAAACCCACACAGATAAAAATCAAATGATCTTTTACAGAGATGCCAAGCCTATACATGGGGAAAGAAGAGTATCTTTTAACAAATAATGTTGGGAAACAGAATACTCATATGCAAAAGAATTAAATTATCTTATACCACCCACAAAAATCAACTCAAAATAAAGACCTGAAGGTAAGACCTAAAACTATAAAACTCCTGGATAAAAATATAAAGAAAAGGCTATACAACACTGGTCTTTACTGTGATTTCTTGGATATGACAACAAAACCACAGGAAACCAATACAAAAATAGACAAGTGGTACTACCTCAGACTAAAACACTTCTACAGAGCAAAAGAAACAATAAAGAGAGTGAAAAGGTAACCTACACAATGGGATAAAATAGTTGTACAGTATATACTTGATGAGGGCTTAATATCTAAAATAGATAAGATACTCCTACAACTCAGTAGCCAAAAAACAAACAACCTGATTAAAAATGGGAAAGGACCTGAATAGATATTTTTCCAAAGAAGTTAAACAAATAGCCATTTGGTATATGAAAAGATGCTCAACCTCACTAATCATCTTGGAAATGTGAATTTCAATCACAATGAGGTATCACCTCACACCTGTCAGAATTGCCATTACCAAAAAAAAAAAAAAAAAAAAAAAAGAAAAGAAAACAACAACAAAAAATTGTTGTTGAGGATGTGGGGAAATTGGAAATCCTGTGCACTGTTTTGGGAGATGTAAAATGTGCAGTTGCTATGGGAAACAGTATGCAGGTTCCTCAAAGAGTGAAAAATAGACCTTCCATATAATTCAACAATCCCACTTTTGAGTGTTTATTCAAAAGAATTGAAATCAAGATCTGGAAAATAGATTTGTACTCTCATGTTCATTATTATTCACAATAGCCAAGAGGTAGAAACAACCTAAATGTCCATTGATGAATGAAGGCGTAAACAAAATATAGTATATGCATACAACAGAATATTATTCAACCATAAAAAAAGAAGGAAATCCTATCATATGCTACAACAAAGGTAAATCCTAAAGACAATATACTAAGTGGAATAGGCTATAGAAGGACAAATATGGTATTACTCTGCTTATAAGAAATATCTGAACTAGTCAAACTCAAAGAAGTAGAAAGTGGAATAGTGGCTGTTAGGGGCTGGGGGAGGAGGAAATGGGATTTTGTTGTTCAATGGGTATAGACTTTTAATCATGCATGGTGAAAAAGTGGTAGAGATCTGTTTTACAACCTTGTGCTTATAGTTAAAAGCACTATATTGTACACTTAAAATTTAAGAGGGTAGATCTTATGTTTTGTGTTTTTTACCACAACTTAAAAAAAAAAAAAAAACTGAAGAAAATACTTGCTATGGATAATAATGCTGTTTAATATTTTTTAAATTTGTGACTTGATTGGGAGGGAAGTAGAGGAGATATTTCCATGCCTTTATATTCTTCGATGCACACTTTTATTATCTTCTGAAATTATCAGCTGGGTGTGGTGGCTCACGCCTGGAATCTCAGCACTTTGGGAGGCCATGGCGAGTAGATCACTTGAGATCAGGAGTTTGAGACCAGCCTGGCTAACATGGTGAAACCCCGTCTCTGCTACAAATACACAGACTAGCTGGGTGTGGTGGTGCATGCTTGTAATCCCAGCTACTCAGGATGCTGAGGTAAGAGACTTGCCAGAGCCTGGGGCGTGGAGGTTGCAGTGAGCTGAAATTGTGACACTGCATTCCAGCCTGGCCAACAGAGTAAGATTGTCAAAAAAAAAAAAAAAAAAAAAAAAAAAAAAGAAGAAGAAGAAGAAGAAGAAGAAGAAGAAGAAGAAGAAGAAAAAAAACAAAACAAACAAACAAACAGTCTTCTGAAATTATTATGACTTTTGGCTTGGCTTATATTATTTTAAGATTAAAATGACTTTGGAGTTTAGGATTCTCTTCATGTTTTACCACTGACTGGCTTTTGACTTAGGAAACTGCTCCCTCTTTTGTACTATCTAGCTATAAAGGGAGAACTCTTGAAAAAGCTTGAGAGAAATGCACAGCTGTCAGGAAGTGCAGCTTTTACGAATTAATATCTTGCTAAAATAAACAGAAGCTGCTTCAGCTTCAGTGCTAAGACCACTAGCAAATTTCTTTGAAAAAATGAGTTCATACACTTACGCCACTCAACCACACTAAATGTTCCACTAAAGTGCTGACTATAGGAACACATTGCCATTTTGTTTTCAAAATCAAAATGCTTATTTATTGATTTTACACTGAGAAGTAGAACACAGGCCAGAATACCTATATTGATGTGATCATTGAAAGATACTTTTGTCTTCTTCCACGTTTGACTTATTTCAATTAGTGTTAAACGCTTGGTGCTGAATTCAGAGGATGCAGTTGCAAATAAGAGAGCTCTCTCATTGCCCTACTAGGAACTACTTACATTCTGTTTGGGGAAAAGGGTACAAACTAAGTTATAGTGTAATTCTTGTTTTAAATACAATTTTGTTAAGTGTTGTAATAGAGAAGCACAGGTGCTAAATCAATGTTTAATGGAAAGATGACATGAGCTATCCTGGAAGGTGACCCAGTGTTCAGGGAATGCTTTCTTGAGGAGGTGATGATATGCAAGTTGAACTCCAGAGGACAGGGAAGACACCAGAATTTATGAGTAAAAGAGATCTGGATGGCAATCTGGTTGGAAGTAAAGACTAGAAGCTTTATTTTGGAGCTGTGTTGCATAGTAAGCCCACTTCTTTTTAGATTATACTGTACGTTTATTTAGGGTAGTTTTGGGGGAGTTGCCTCTTGATGCAGCCTACAGAAGGGTGAGTAGGAATTAATTATATGAAAGTATGAAGTGGGAAAAAGAGCATCCTCCATGGCCACAAGGTAGGACTGAGTGCAAATATTTAAGGTCTGTGTGGTTGGAGGACAGAGCAAGAGTGTGAGGCACAGACAAGACTGGTAAAAAGCCACATAGGCCAGATCACACGGGCATGATTAAAGACCATCTGAACTACTTTAAACATTATACTATCTATGAGGATAAAGAGTTACAGAAAATGACATTTAATTGACAGGTATCAAGCATAAAGGACCTGATCATAATTGCATTTTAGGAATTACTCTGGGTGCTGTGTGAGAATGAATTAGAGTAAGGGTGTATGCCAGAGACCAGTTAGAAATCTGTTTCACCCGTTCTACACAGAAATGATGCTAGGTTAGATGTCACAGTGGTCATCATGGTGATTGAAAGAAATAGATAAATGTTAAATAAATTTACACAGACAAGTATACAGATACTGTAGAGCATGACTTAATATGCCAAGGGGATCTGAAAAGCTTACAGAAGCGACATTACTTTAATCTTGAAGGATGAGAATAAATTTCTGGTAGAAGTATAGTTTAGCACTTAGATTCAATTGCAAAGATATGCAAATTTTAAATGATTACCTTTTTACTAGTGTTTCTTTCAGAATCTTTAAGAAATGTTACATAATTAGTGTTCTGATTTCTGTAATTGTGTTACTAAGTACATTAGAATATAATAAATTTACATTTCCTGAAGACCATTTTATAATTTAGACATAATTAATTCAGATTAACCCCTTCCTCATCAACACTCAGCCAAATCCAACTATGCTAGTTACAATTTGGGATATTTTACAAATTTTTTCTACTTTCCATTAAATCATCTGGTTTGTTTAAATCTTTGCATCAATTAAGCATGTTTTCTTCCACACTAAATTCCTGCTTGTTTTTGTCTCACAAAAGTTACGACTAAATTAGTTTAATTATTTTGGAAATAATTTTAGAGTCTAAAATACTTTACATATTCCTGGCTTTCTTATTTTGAGGGAAACGTGCTTGGATCTGGAGATTGTCTAGGCCAAAGGTTATTAGATGTAGAAGAATGCTGATTTCTTAGCACTTATAAATCTCTAGTTTTTGCAATCATAGGAATAGACTGCACACACTTTTCAAAGCATTTTATGATTATTTGGAATATTACTTGTGGCTGATAAGGATGTCTGTTACCAGCCAATCTTTAGCAAGCACTTAACTCTCCTTTTATAATTAATATTTTCACTTCCCATATGGATGGAATGCCTGATGTAAATTTTATCTGGAAAAAGATTCTGTATCATATTTTACTGCAGTACAATTTATTTATCCATTTTTGCTATTTTTATTAAACAAATCAAGCTAGGATATTAGTCTTAAACCCTTGCTTTGAAACTAGTGATTGTTCTATGTAGTCAGTGCCCGGTCAAAGAGAGTTCAATAAGTTATATCTCATCTAGGCATTGCCCTGTGCACCATCTGCCCATGTTAAATCACAGTGATAAGTAGGATGTGTACTTATGCATCGCTAATTCTTGTTTGGCCAGAAATTCATGTCATCTCATGGTCATTACAATTGTCCAATTATAGTTGATCAAATTGGATTATCATTAATTAGTGAGTCTGTCTTATAGTACAGAGGGCTAGTTGAACATATTTATCTGTTTAAGTGGGCTGTGCTCAGAAAGCCAAATGTCATGTTTGAAAAGAGAAGTTTTGTTTGTGGGGAGGGAAAGATAGGAGTATGGAATTACTTTACTAAACCGAAGGAGTGATTTCAATGTAGTCTTTTAGTAAGCTTAATAAAAGTTTGCTTTATTCTTAAAGATCTTTTAAGCAAAATAACATTAGTTATGCAATGGATGATGGATGCTATTTATCTACAAAGAAATGACATGCTGAGGTTACTAAAACAGAAATTCTATGGCCCTTGTGATGGGAAGATATTGCTCATTCTGAAAAACCCATTCATAACTGATTTAAGTCCCTGTGAAGATTTGTAATATCTTGAGTAGTGTCAAGCCAGAAAATTGTTTCTGCCTTCCTGCTAGCTGCACACAGCATTACAAAATTGTGATGGATGCACACTGACTTATGTCTATGTAGACTGATTCTTGTATTTGAGAGGCAAATGGGTGAGAACAGGACATGTGTTCCCTGAAGATGCTAGTGGGCCTTTGTGCAATGATATCTGCCTAAAAAACTAGAGAAACATCTGTGGTTAGATAAGATTGGAGAGAGCCAAACTTATCACTTTCTGATATTCTCATTTGAGAGTGATGGCATTGGTATATCACATCAAATCCTACTGTATAGTAATGCATCATGGTGACACCAGAAAAGCCTGAAGTTCTCTAGGGTTTTATTTGACCCAACAGTTCTTTCAGGCATAATCTATTCATCTAGAATAAAAAGGGGGGAGGGAGAAAGAGAGAATTTCTCCCTTTTCCTCACTGTCTTCAGGTATTGATTTTGACTTCTTGATCTTCTTTAAGAAGGAAAAAACTATTAATGCCTTTGCTATTTCTGCCCAACAGTTCAATTTTCATATATTTTTGACAAATTTCCTTAACAAGAATACCTCAACACCAGAACTAAAGTTAACTTTAAAGGAATAGTTTATGTTTCTGGAACATTGCTAAATTAAATATTATTATTTTTTAAAAAGTGTATCAACTCCTTCATTTTTCTACTTTTTCTTTCCATTTATACTTCCACCCAACCATCCATTCATCCATCAAACATATATATGTATTTATTGCCTGTTATGTGGTGGGCAGTATGAAGGGTGCTTAGAGAATAATGGCCAATAACATGAACCAGAACCTGCCCTCTAAACTTACATATCTGGCCATTATTATTGAACAAAGGTGTTTTGAATGCCTTCTGTGATGAGCACAGTGCCCCTTGTGCAGAATTTGGAAAGGTACGCTTATATGGAGATACATGGAAAAAGAAGATCCTACTCCTTACTTGGAAGATTTTTAAGTCTAACAGTGATTTATCCAGGGAGTCTCAGGTTCAAATGTAGAACTTGCTATGATCTCAGCCCTTGCAATAAGCACCTTGTCAGCTCAGGCAAAAATCAGGCCTATACTGACCCAGCACCTGGTCAATCCACTGAGAAGGTCGATTTGATGGCATCTGATGGTCTACAGATAAAGTAATTATTTCATAGGATCATACAATCTTTGTTAGGTCCTGCATGGATGGTAACTGGCTGCACAATCAAACCAAAATTATTTCCTCAGGAATGTGTGATAAGGATAGACATTTTGGAAATGGATATGGAAAGTTTCAAACAGAATAAAAATTATTAATGTTGTGGCAATTAGCCTTTCACTTCACTGAAAATACTATGTATGGATTCAGCAAGCATGCTAACATTTAAAACAAAAATCCTCTTGGGAAGGCAATTGCTTTAAGGTGGAAAAAATAGCTCATTTTTCAGTGAAAGAATTTGAAAATTCTGTCTTTGGAAACCAAAATACTGTATGGCAGAGTTGGATGTATCTTTCACTTTAAAACGCAGACTCTCTCTGTGGTGAATGTACTTGTTGTGGTAAAGTATTTGAAAGGAAACCCTCAGAATAATTTGGGGTAAGGAAAAATACTGTTTTAAAATAAGCCCAACCCATCGGTTTTCAACCTTGAAAACTGCCTTACTTTGAATAAGAAAGAATTAATAATTGTGTATAGCATAAATAATATATGATTGGATTATAATGCATAATCGTGATTTAAAACAAACTTCCAAATTTTAAGGGACTCTAGTATAATGCTGTGACCTCGACGATTTTTCCAAATGAATTTATGTTCTTTAGAGTTAATATTGATGATCTGATATAGTTACTTCGTGATTGGGTCTGTGTCTTGGCAAATCTCTCTCTAGATAAGTGATTCCTGTAAATGTTGAAAATTCCTTTACAGGTTAACTTTCCCATCATTTTTTATTCCTTATGCTATAAAGTTTAAGCCTAGATGCATCCTTTCTGGAAAGAAGGGTCCTGCTAATCTCATAAGAATCTCATAATAAGTTCTCTTTCCTAAGGTTTGTATTTTGTGTGAGGATCAGCAAGGAAAGGGAAAAGCCAGAATGCCAAACTGCAAAGAGTTACTCTTTACTGTAGGGCTCCATCCAAAAAGGGTTTGTAACACAGTGTACAGTCTTGTAGCCCAGCTGTGTGGAGCATTGATTGCTTCTGCCTAGAGCAGGGATACTGTCAAGTTGCTCTGTGAGTTGAGTCATCTATTGACAAAGAGCTACCAGCCCGCAGATAATGCTGTGCGGAGCTGCTCTGGCTGCTCCCACTGCTCCCACGATGCACTGCTTATAGCAGCTGTCAAAGATACTGAGGGATCTACGGGGGAAAAAAAGACTTTTACAACTGCCTGGAAGAAAGGGGTGTGAGGGAGGAGACATTTCTG
Source organism: Mandrillus leucophaeus (assembly GCF_000951045.1). Classification (NCBI taxonomy): domain Eukaryota; kingdom Metazoa; phylum Chordata; class Mammalia; order Primates; family Cercopithecidae; genus Mandrillus; species Mandrillus leucophaeus. The sequence continues at coordinate 2,176,971 of NW_012105498.1, read as the reverse complement.
TGCAGAGCTGACCAAAGGAAAGAGTAGGCATCAGTGCAGTATGAATGCATACCTCACCAAGCAACACAGCTGCAGCCGGGGGTCCGATGGGATGGATGCCGGCAGGAGTGCGCCCACCCTGATCAGGGATGCCCACTGCGCTTGTGGCTGGCAGAGGAACTCTCAGGGACTCGGGTACAGTTCTCAGACCATGCCTTCCTCAGGACCAGGGGGCCCAGCTTCAAACAGGACCGGGGGGTCCAGCTTCAACAGGACCTTGTGGGACAGTGTGCGGAAAAGCCCCCACAAGACGAGCACCAAGGGCAAAGGGACTTGTGGGGAGCATTGTACCTGCCCACATGGTTGGTTCAGCCCAGCACAGGTGAGCCTTTTCCTTATGACTTTCCCTTGAGTATCTGAAGAAAGTGAGAGCAAGTTGTTTAAGGTTAGAATGGCTTGGAAACTTTGCAGAATACCATGGGTATGCCTGTATGTAAAATATTAGGCCAAGAAAAACCTGTCATTTTCACACATGTTTGTGGGCTCATACCTCTGGGTGGCCTGTGAAAGTCTAGGGATGCTGTGTTCAGTTTATTTCACTGACTTTTCACCAAGTTCAATTTCTCTAGTCCTCAGGTTATATTATTTTGCATTATAGTCTTTTAGTAGCTCTTTTACTTCTTATCATTTTTAACTTTTGTTCAGTCCTGCCTATTTATTATTTTAAAGAATAGAGAGAAAACAAATTTTAACCAAACTTTCCATCTCTTTAAAGGCAAAAGAACATTTGTTTCTTTAGCTATAGAAAATAGTGATTTGAAGTATGCTATTCTAATTTTACTCTTATAATACTGTATGCCTTTTCAGTTATGGAGAAGAAACATTATTTACACTAAATAATTAATTTTACAAAGAAAAGGAATAATTAAGAGCAAAATAGAGGATGATTAAAATTAGAATAAAGAATGAAGCACTTCATTTATTCATAGAGAAGCAATAAGTTTATTTATATTAACATCTATAGCTCTCTTTCTTCTGTAATGCATTTCTAAAGCAGATGTGTAGATACCTTTCATTTGATTCCTAGGTTATTCTAGCCCCCAGACTATTATCATTTTATCAGAAATAAAATTGGCTCATTTTTTTTCTCTCTTCATTCAAAGGAGAGAAGATAACTTCCTGCAAATGCTGTAAAATATAAATAAAATGTACCTGTAGTCACTGTCATAAATACAGAACAATGACTGTTCTTAAATATGTATTGAAAAGAAAAAAGCTGTATTTGCAGAAAAAAATTCACTCTCAATTTCAATATGATTTTAACATAGTGGAGAGGTAGTTATTGATCATGAATAAAATGTTTTGGTGGGAGGTGTAGAGAATTTTTTAGTTTTAATAATAGTTTGTAGAAAGTACTTCCAAGTATGTCATTTATCACTGGTCTTACATAGCCATATATATGGCTTTTGACTGACTTACATGGAATTATAAGCTTTGCTTAGAGAGATAGCGCATCTCAGCCTCTTGATTTAAATCAAAAATATATTATCATTTTATTATTAAACTGGTTTGGCTTAAAATGGAGCTTGACATTTAGAAATGCAGTTATTATTTAAAGTTAACATGAATTCCAAACTGAATAAAGAGTCTTAACAATTGTGAACACTCTATATACTCTTTAACAAATACATTCATTTAAATGTCTTTAGCTTATATCTCTGTATTGGTTACATTAAATTCTCAAGGCTCACATAGGCTAGGAAGACAAGCCTATTTATTAGATGCTAATCTAGCATGTGGTTGTTGCACAGAGTAGAGAAAGCAAACTTGCTTTATTGTTGTAATTATTTTAATCCAAGCTGTAATATACTTTTTATTTCATAAATGGTAATTTCCCAAACCCAAATCTCTAATACTAGGTTATAATAACCAAACTCTAAAAATGTTCATACATTTTTCATCAACTGAGGGAAACTTTTTATTTCCTTGGTTTTTAACAATGCCTCCTACTTGCCTGAAACTTACGACCATTTAATGCTTTCAAGGATTGAAATAGACCGCATACTGATAATTAGAGATCCAGTGACATATAAGAAGGCAACAAATTGAGGTAACCACCATCTCTCCTTATTCGTTTGCATAAGCATTTCTATACATTTTCCCTCCCATTCGCAAGTACTGTATTATTGACTGGGACTAATAGTGATCCACAAATACTGGAGCTATGAAATCATTTCTTTTAGGACTTTCAATGTTTTAACACTCTTCACTTACCAGACCTTTCCGCCCTTTACCATTTCAGTCCTATAAAAGTGCTATGCTAAATTGATTAATCTGGCTTCACCCCACGCTTGAAAACTTTCAAATACATTATGTTAAATAATGTCAATTGTCTGTACACATACATATACACAGACTTTAATATATGTATTCAAATGTCTCACTATAACTACTTGTTTATATTAACATATTTTGTGTATATATAAGTGTATATATATATGCATATATGTGTACACATATAAAAATTAGAGTTCTATATTATTCCAATTTTTCTGTCCTGGAGTATATCAGCTTGTTCTTCCAAAGAATGCTGCATTCTATCCATATAAAGTATTTTTTCATGTAAATTTTATTTCCTTCTAGTAGGTCCTCAAAACAACTGATATATGCATATTTATAGATCTGTTTCCATTGATATATGCATCCATAGCATACACCTAATATCTAAATTATATAGAGATGTGTAAGTACTATACACTTAGGTATATTATGACCAAAATAAGAACCTGTGTGTACCTATATATATATTCATGTGTCCACTAAAACTAAGGCCGTTTTTCGAATTTCATGGTACTACTTTTTACCCCTTAAATTAACTGGGAATGTCCTGTGAAATATTGTAAAACCTAAAACTGGAGGCTAATGATATTAAACATTAGAATCCTTGATAAAGCATAAAGAATAGTGCATGCTTTAAAATAGTCCAGGGACTCACATGTGGTACAGAACGTGCCTGAGGGTTGTTAAGCATCTGGGAGCTTGGATCTTGCCCTCGGAGATATTTGCAGTATTACGTGGAAATCAGCAGTGTGATTTCCAGCTGCTATAATAGAGGGCCATGGTAATGACTTGAGTTCCTCCCAAGGCTCTTTTCCAAACTTCTGTTATTTGGGGTACTGTGTACTAACAGGATTCTGTCATTATGTTGTTCCTCAGCAGGTCTAAAAATCAGCTTCTGTCCCGTCTCAAATAAGTTTTCATTCCATTTGGATCTGTAGAATTAATATAACCATAATCATAGGTAAGGAAATGGAAAATTATAGTGCCCAGAAGTGAGTTCCAAAATGTACATCTAGGATGTTAGTGACAGTCTTAGGAAGAAATATGTCCATCTTTGTTTATGTGACATTTCTTCCCAATTCAGACTAATCTAGGGAGGCAGCACAGAACAGCGGAGACACAGACCAGAGTTTTGTGCATTTATCTGTCTCCCTCCTCTCCTCTCCTCTCCTCTCCTCTCCTCTCCTCTCCTCTCCTCTCTCTCTCTCTCTCTCTCTCTCTGTCTATCATGTACTGAGTGTCTACTGTGTACTATTCTGTCAGCCCTTGTGGGTATAATATTATAGTACACAGACTGGGTGCGGTGACTCACGTCTATAATCCCAGCACTTGAGAGGCAGAGGCAGGTGAATTGCTAGAGGCCAGGAGTTCAAGACCAGCCTGGCCAACATAGTGAAACGCTGTCCCTACTAAAAATGCAAAAATTAGCCAGGCGTGGTCGTGCACACCGTAGTTCCAGCTACTCAGGAGGCTGAGGCACGAGAATTGCTTGAACTCAGGAGGTGGAGGTTGCAGTGAGCCAAGATGGCGCCACTGCACTCCAGTCTGAGCTACAGAGTGAGACTTGGTCTCAAAGAAAAAAAGAAAAGGTCAGGTCCAGTGGCTCACACCTGTAATCTCAGCACTTTGGGAGACCAAGGCGGGAGGATCAGGAGGTCAAGAAATCTAGACCATCCTGGCCAACATGGTGAATCCCCGTCTCTACTAAAAATACAAAAAAAAAATTAGCTGTGAGTGGTGGCGGGTGCCTGTAGTCCCAGCTACTTGGAAGGCTCAGGCAAGAGAATCGCTTGAACCCAGGAAGTGGAGGTTGCAATGAGCTGAGATTGTACCATTGCACTTCAGCCTGGTGACAGAGCGAGACTCCATCTCAAAAATAATAACACTAATAATAATAATAAATAAAAAATAAAATTGTGAAGAAAGTAGGTATCTCTCCTACTACTGTGGAGCTTAGAGCCTATAATGGCCTATAAAATTTAGCAAATGATATACCATGTATACCGTGATATACAAATATTTATATCATCGTAAGTCATAACTTAGAAGTTAAGCAAAATCTCAGAGAGTACTGCAGATACCACAATGAATACATATTCAGGATACAGAGGAGTAAAAAAAAATCGAGATATTTGGAAAATGCTGCATTTCTTTAAGCTTTTAAGATTTTCTGGGTTTTTTTTGTTTGTTTGTTTGTTTTGTTTTGTTTTTTGAGATGCAGTCTCGCACTGGTCCTGGAGTGCAGTGGTGCCACCTCGTTTCGCTTCAACCTCTGCCTTCCACATTCAAGTGATTCTCCTGCCTCAGTCTTCTCAGTAGCTGGGACTACAGGCACACACCACCACGTCTGGCTACTTTTTTTTTTTCTTTTCATGTTTTTGTTAGAGATGGGGTTTCACCATATTGGCCAGTCTGGTCTCAAACTTCTGACCCGTAATCTGCCCGCCTCAGCCTCCCAAAGTGTTGGGACTACAGGTGTGAGCCACTGCACGCGGCCAAGATTTTCTATTTTATAAAATGAGGATATAAATAACACTTACCTCAGAGGGTTGTGGTGATGGATGATTAACAAAATGTTAGCATAGTGCTTTCATATGGCAGAGGCTCAATTAATATTTAAGGAATAAATGAATGAATAATAAGTCCATAGTAAACGTTGGCTATTACTAATCTGTTTCTTAATATATTTTTTTGATTGGCTGGGAGCAGAAGAGCAATGAATCTGTGAGGGCTTCATAGAGGTAGTGATACGTTGACGGAATTGAATTAAAAATGTTATATTTGTTTATTAAGCAGATAAAAAGAGATAAATTTTTGAGCAGAAATGAAAAATACAGAAAAGCATATAACACCTTGGTGCCTGTGCACTCAGTTCTATTTGCCCAGAACATTGAGCCCTGGAGAGCAGGTTCTTTAAAAGAGATGCCTGGGCCGGCCGTGGTGGCTCAAGCCTGTAATCCCAGCACTTTGGGAGGCCGAGACGGGCGGATCACGAGGTCAGGAGATCGAGACCATCCTGGCTAACACGGTGAAACCCCATCTCTACTTAAAAAAAATACAAAAAAAAAAAAAAAAAAAAACCTCAAAAAACAAAAAACAAAAAAATCTAGCCAGGCGAGGTGGCGGGCGCCTGCAGTCCCAGCTACTCGAGAGGCTGAGGCAGGAGAATGGCATAAACCCGGGAGGTGGAGCTTGCAGTGAGCTGAGATCCGGCCACTGCACTCCAGCCTGGGCGACAGAGCGAGACTCCATCTCAAAAAAAAAAAAAAAAAAAAGAGAGATGCCTGGAGAGGAGGGTGGGGCCTGGTCAGAGCGAGCTGGGTCCGCCTTGATGAGGACTTCATAAAGTTTGAGTGCCTGCTCTGCCACTCTCTATTTGTTATGCTTCATCATCAGTGAACTCTTTGAGCCTCCGTTTCTCTGTTTGTAAGACAACTGGTTTTCTAGATGAACACCCAGATCTTATCCAGTACTAATAGTATGTGGCTGTGTCAACTGATACTTACTAATTACTGGGAGGAACTTTGGAAATGATTTATACTTAAAAGCCAGACAATCTCAAATTTGAATTTACTAGCTCTGTGTGACCTTATTTGCTTAACCTCTCTAAGCCTCATTTTTCTCCTCCGTAAAACTTGGGATAATAAATTCGTGTTGCAGGGAAATGTTATAAGAATTGAAAATACTGTATATAAAAACCCCAGTATGGCACTTATAGCACAATTACTCAGGAAATGGTATTTATTATTATTAATGATATCTAAAGTATGTTTTTTAACCTGAAGAACTTACTGTCCACCAAATTCGTCATTCGTATTGTGCTCTTTCATTCAAATTTATGGTTTTTTCACTGAATTTTTTGGTGTCTTCCTTATAATGATGAAGGCTAGGATAGGCAACTGTCCAGAAACTTTTGGCATAGTACCACATGATGCTGATACTGAAGTGACATTATGTCCTTCAAGGTTCTCAGCAATTTATAACTGTGCACACTAGAAAAAAAATCATGTAAAATAGAATTGTGTTGATGAAGTAGCATTCCCATAAGCTTGTATTTAGAGGTAAGGAAATGCTGAAAGATTTCCTCAGCAAAACTCTGCAAGAACAACTGTGTTTGAAGCCAAGCTCTGTAAATCTCCCCTTACAGTTCCTTTGCAGCAACTCCAGTACCAGCAGTTTGCAGCAACTTGAGTGCAGAGGACTTTTTAGTCCAAGAAGTAGGGTTGCCCTAGGATAAAATCTTAGGCTCAGTTTATGCTCAACCAGAAAGATCTGACAGCTTGTTTTAACTCAGTGCCTGCTTCAACTTATTCCTTTTAGAAAGACAGCCCCTTACCGAGGAAGAATAAGACTTTCTTGTCTCTGGGAAATACCAGCTGACCCCCAGGTAAGGGAAACAGAAGAGAGCAAGTGATAACACAGAAGGAATTAAAACTGTAGGCATTTCTGTGGTGGATGTGAAGCCATTTGGTCAACACTCCTGGCACCCATATTGCTGGATGCTGACATAAGCAGAGCATTCTCTCTAGGGCAGGGCAAGGAGAGGCCAAGCACACAGAATGGGAAAGAAAAGAACAAAAATGACAATATTTATTGCATACTCACCATGCTCACAATGTGTGAGACACTGTGCTAGGGGCTGTACATTAGTCATTTCCTTCAATTTTCTCAATAACACTAACAAAGTGATGTTGTTATCTCCATTTTGAAGATGTGGAAATGGAACCTAAGAGTAATGCTTATCATCACACAACTGATAAAGGCAGAATGCATTTCAAATGCAGGTGTGTATGAGTTCCTTATTCTCTCCACCACATCTTGCAAACATAAGACCTTTTGAAGTACCCTGGGAGGTAAAATACCCTATAGAGACCTCTGTAAATCTCTAATTTAACAGAAATTTCCTTAAGGCATTCAGATGTTTTACATGGTTGGGAGTACGGGAATTCCCCTGCAGAATCTTGGATTCCCCTAGCCTACTTTATTTTCTGGTCTCAGGAACCCTGAGTTGGGTCCCTGAAGATCCCTTCTCTCCTTTATTATGGTCGAGAACTCTGTAGATCTGAAGCAGCTGGAGTTGATTCCCACAGCACTTAACATCAGAATAAGACACTTGCTGTGTAACTTGCAAATTGGATTCAAGTTTGCAACATTTGTGGTATTTCAGAACCACTTATTGTAAATTTAATATAAATACAAAATAAAAGTGCAGAGAGACACTGTCTTTAGTACAAGAGCATCATCTCACATTGCTGAGTGTGAATCTCATACAAACGTTCTATCTCCCTATGTATCCATCATGCCAAGGATCGAATCTCTGTTTGATACCACCTTCTTCATTGTCCATCCTCTTTTTCTGATATTATTTGATCTGTTACAAGTGTAGCCTCACCTGGTTTTATTCTCCTTCATTCTCTACTTTGTTCCATTCTTTTAGTTTCCTAAAGGCATCTAGATGTTTTATAATTATATCAGAACTGTATGGAAACTTAGTAGTCACCTAGTACGTTTTCCAAAGGAGAAACTTTACCCTAGAAGAGTTAAGAGAATTGCTCAAGGTCATTTTAGTTTGTCGTAGAATTGGTCCATGTCCTTAAACTTGGAATTGAGTTTTCCTTTTACTGTTACAAGTTGCCCTCCCTCTCCCACCCATTCTGTGCTTATATGAAGAGTCATTATTGTCAGATAATTATGAGGCATGCAATTTATTGATAATTAAGTGTTGGGCATTATACAAAAAGTTACATAAGCCTATTGTTTTTACTCAGAATTTAGACCAGTGATCCCCAAGGACAGATGGAGAGAGGACAGCCCCTAGAAATTATTTTTTAATTTTTTTTCCAACTTTGATTTTAGGCTCGGGGGGGGTGTATGTGCAGGTTTGTTACATGAGTAAATTGTGTGTTCCTGGGGTTTGGTGTACAAATTACTTCATTACCCTGGTAGTAATATAATATTCAATAGGTAGCTTTTCAGTCCTCACCTTCTTCCCACCACCCACCCTCAAGTAAGCCTGGTGCCTATTTTTCCCCTTTGTGTTCATGTGTACTCAGTGTTTAGCTCCCACTTATAAGTAACAACATGCGATATTTGATTTTGTGTTCCTGCGTTAGTTTGCTTAGGATAATGACCTCCAGCTGCATCTATGTTGCTGCAAAGGACATAATTTCATTCTGTTTTATGGCTGCATAGTATTCTATGTTATCAATGTACACAATTTCTTTATCTCTTCTGCTTTTGGTGGACACCTAGGTTGATTCCACGTCTTTGCTATTGTGAAAGTGCTGCAAAGAACATACATGTGCATGTGTCTTTATAGTAGAATAATTTATATTCCTTCGGGTATCTACTCAGTAATGGGTTTGTTGGGTTGAATAGTAGTTCTTTTTTTAAGTTCTTTGAGAAATTTCCAATCTGTTTCCCAAAGTGTCTGAACTAATATACAGTCCCACTGAAGTGGATAAGCATTCCCTTTTCTCAACAAGCTCGCCAACATCTCTTATTTTTTGACTTTTTAATAGCCATTCTGACTGGTGAGAAAGCACTTTAGAAGAGCAGAGAAGTACTTAAGTGTTGTTAAAGATCAGAAGTGATACTGGGATTTAGGGGAAGAGGGCCAGGGATGCTAGACACCGTAATGTGCAGAGTGGTCCTGCCCCACAAATAATTGCCCCAGGTACTGCACAATTCTTAACATTCCACTAGATGTTCATGAAGATTAACGGAAAAAGTTTATTATTTTCTAAGCCTAAAATCAAACTCAGTTTTACAAACGAGTATTTTTGCAAGGATTTAATAATTATTACATTTTCTGGGACTATAACTGCGCAAAAATCAAGGGACAATTGTACTTTGTTCTGTTAGCAATTTTGTCAGTTGTTCCCCATTTCGGAAGATCACATCCTTACAATATAATGCTGATTTTAGTATTGACACACCTCTCCTGCGTCAATCTGCATGTATAGATTTCATCCTCAAATATGCAAGTAAAGAGATTTGAGACTCCTGCTAATAGATCTGGAACCAAATATTTTAATTTTTTGGTTCAAGTTTTATTTTGTTTTTAATTGACAAACAGTAATTATATATATTTAAGGGGCCCCATGTGATGTTTCAGTACATGTATACATTGTGAAATAATTAAATCAGAGTAATTAACATGTCAGTCATCTCCAATGCTTATTATTTCTTTGTGATCATGTGAAAAAAAATGTGAAATCTGTTATTGTAACTATTTTAAAATATACAAAACATTATCATTAACCTTAGTCCCCAGTGGACAGAAAAGGGGTGATGTTGGTCAAAAGATCTCGAATCAAATATTTTAACTTGATAGAAACATAAAATACAGAGATCTCACCAAATTTCATTAATAAAGTTGTTTTTAAATATTTTATTTGATTGCCATACTATACACTAATCTTTAAAGCAATTTAAAGCATAATGAGAAATCTATTTGTGCAAATTACCTGACATCATATGTCAAGTAATAAAATTGTATTTTAGAGTTTTCTGTTTTTTTTAAATATTGCTCTGATATTATATCAAATCTCAAAGTCAACTTGTATGAAAACTCAACTTCCCTATAAGCCCTTAGGTTTCAGAGTCTGTATCTATCATTCCTCATTATCTATCAAAGGATAGAATTGTGGACTGCTAGAAATCAAACATATGCCTTCACATGAGAAGGAATTCCAAACAAGAATAGGTAGGTGGGTAGGTAGGTAGGTAGGTAGGTAGGTAGATAGATAGATAACTAGATAGATAACTAGATAGATAACTAGATAGATGACTCTCTTACTGGCATGCCCTATTTTGACATTAAACATATCAGTAAGACCCAGTTTATCTGCAAGAATATGATACACTTTTAACTTACTCCTACCATCTGTAATTTTCCTTGTTAAATTGTCTGTATTTCAACTATTAAAGTTATTTCCTCTGACATTTTATCAAATACAAATGATCTGCTATTCTAACACTAATTTTTAACCTAGAATTCATTCTATATCTACTGTTTTATTTGCCTGTACCTTTTGTAAAATATGGAATCTGGTCTCTTTATTCCATTTAAATCTAAATTTATTCTTTATAAATATATGCAAGCATTTCAAAACATCATTACATTGTCTGGCAAAGTAGGACTCACAGATTGCCATATTTTCATTCTTGTAGCATCATTATTAAATTATGTTTTGGGGCTAAGACTTATCTGCATTTATGGCTGTGGAGAAGAGGAACTACGTGTTCAATGCCTGTATGTCTTTCAGGATAACCTGCAATATGTTTCCAACACATTAGTTTAACATAAAGTACTTTCTTTTTATTTCTTCTTTTACTTTGGTGAAGGCACTACATTTTAAAAAACATGTGTAGGCAGTTGTATCATCTATGAATTTTATTTCAGATGAAAAAGGAAGATATTACAAAACATTTATTATAAAATGGAAAGGCTGAATCTGATAGAATTGAACTATTAGTTGAGATATTCAGTATTATTTTGTGTACCATTATATCTGTGTGTTTAACTGGCCTTCCAACTAGTCTAGGGGTCACCAAACTACAGCTACAGGCTAAATCCAGTCTGATACTTAATTCTGTATAGCTCTTGAGCTAAGAATTATTTTTAATATTGAAGAAAATAAAAATAATATTTCAGACATGAAAATCATGAGTAATTCCAATTATACTATCTATAAATAAATTTTATTAGAACACAGCCATGCTTATTTGTTTACATATTGTCTGTAGCTGTTTTTGTGCTGCAATGGCAGAGTTGAGTAGTTGTGATAGAAACTATAAGGCCAGAAAGTCAGAAAAAATATTTATTATGCAACCTCTTAAAGAAGCAAGTTTGCTAACCTCCACGCTAGGCTGTCGGCTTTCCATTTCCCACTTGATGGAACGTCCCTTTCCGCCTAACAAAGCCTATCCATTTTTCAAAATCTGGATTAAGCACATATTCTTCTTTAATCTTTTTATTTGAGCTCTCAAAATGGCTATTTAACATGGGATCCTGCAAAATTAGAGTATTGACTGACATTGTAGTTAGTTTCCTTCTCAGTCTCCCAGATTAGAGAGTGTGAGATTCCTCATATCCCCAGCATGCAGCCAAACTCACAGTAGCCTAGCTGTTCAATCTTATGGCCTCTTTGTGACAATTCATGTAGCATCATTATTAAATTATGATTTGGGGCCAAGACTTTTCTGCATTTATGGCTGTGGAGAAGAAGAACCTATGTGTTCAATGCCTGTATGTCTTGCAGGATAACCTGCACAACTTATCACTTTTTACCATAGTTGTGGATAAGTATTGATACTTTTCAGTATGTTTCTGCTCCATTAACCTGGATTTCCTTAGAGCACGACCTGTCTTATTTACCTCTGTTTCCCCAGTGCTTAGCGCATAAGAGTAAGTGAATAAAGTGTTCTTGGTTTCTGAATGAATATTAATACAGGGCCTTGTATATAAAGGCACTCAATCGTTTTGAATTTATTATTATTACTAATTATGGAGGTGTCTTAAGATCAAGAATGACACCTTCTATTCCCACAGTAGCTCAACTTAATAACAAGCATATTATTTTAAGTTTACACAGATTTACTGTTTTGTCTCCTTTATTTGTTTTGTTTTTAGTTTAACTCAGATTCTTATTCAATTCTGTAGTGCTATTAAAATATTGGAATCATTGTTTAGAAATTAGGTTCCATATTCAAGTGGGTCATACTATTTCAGTAATGGAAGGTAGAGTACTATAGTTAGAGAGGAAATTGGACAAAAATTTTGATCTTACACGGTTTCATAGTTTAACTTAGAAAGTCGCTTGTTCTCTGTAAGGTTGAAATAATGTCACGAAATACATTTTATAATTAGTTTCTGTATTGTAGACTATTATTTCTGTATTGTAGACTACATGACCTTTTTCTTCATCATTTTCATCATTAAATATAAGTTTTTGGAGTACAGTAGTTAGCACCATTGCATAAAAAATCTATGATTGAACACATTTGCACTTTATTCTGACAGGCTGCACTATTTAGTTAGCAGTCAATGTTGATTGTTACAATTGTGGTTATTATAGTTAGTTATCCATGACATTCATTGTTCAAAGCTCAGTTTATATACTGGTTCTAAAGTTGATTATGTTTGCACACTGATTTTTCATTTCTCTAATCTATTTTATTCAATCTCTATAATACATGTTATCATACTTAATTACAATTTTTAAAATTATGTTTCCAACTTCAAGTTTTGTTTTATTTTATTTTACTTTTTCAGACAGAGTCTCACTCTGTCACCCAGGCTGGAGTGCAGTGGTGCAATCTCAGTTCTGCCCTCCCAAGTTCAAGCATTCCTCCTGCCTCAGCCTTGTGAGTACCTGGAACTACAGGCACATGCCACCATGGCAGGCTAGTGTGTGATATATATATATCACAGGTTTTGACCATGCCAAACTGGTCTAGAACTCCTGACCTCAAGTGATCCACCTGCCTTGATCTCCCAAAGTGCCAGGATTTCAGGCATGAGCCACCATGCCCGGCCCAAGTTTTATTTTTTAATAAAATAAAAACTAGTAGTTAATCGTAAATCCTTTTAGTTTAAAACTGAGTATTTTAGCTACTTAAAACAATTTGTATTCCTCAGTTTTGGATTAAATAATAATACAAGCTTATGGTAAAAAATAGTATAAATTAAATATTTTTTAAAAGTTAAAACTCACCTGTAATTCTACCTAGAGTTAACTACAGTTAATGTAGTAACAACTTTTTGGTCCTTTAGCTGTCTCTGTATATGTATCTTCTGTGAAAGATACATACTTTTATTGACACATGCTCACAGATCTAGCTAAACTTGAGTCTCCTTTATATATGTCTATTAAGTGAGAAGTTAAGAATATAAAACCATACTGCTTTTTAAAAATTAACATCATATTGTGAACATTTTTCTAAGTTAGCAAAATATTTTTCTTGTTGACATCATTTTTTTAAATTATACTCTTGGGATACATGTGCAGAACGTGCAGGTTTGTTACATAGGTATACACGTGCCATAGTGGTTTGCTGCACCCATCAACCCATCATCTACATTAGGTATTTCTCTTAATGCTATCCCTCCTCTAGCCCCTCAACTCCAACAGGCCTCAGTGTGTGATGTTCCCCTCCCTGTGTCCACATGTTCTCATTGTTCAACTCTCACTTATGAGTGAGAACGTGTAGTGTTTGGTTTTCTGTTCCTATGTTAGTTTGCTGAGGATGATGGTTTCCAGCTTCATCCATGTCCCTGCAAAGGACATGAACTCATCCTTTTTTATGGCTGCATAGTATTCCCTGGTGTATGTGTGCCACATTTTCTTTATCCAGTCTATCATTGATGGGCATTTGGGATGGTTCCAAGTCTTTGCTATTGTGAATAGTGTTGCAATAAACATATGTGTGCATGTATCTTTATAGTAGAATGATCTATAATCCTTTGAGTATATACCCAGTAATGCGATTGCTGGTATTTCTGGTTCTAGATCTTTGAGGAATCGCCATACTGTCTTCCAAAATGGTTGTACTAATTTACACTCCCACCAAGAGTGTAAAAGTATTCCTGTTTCTCCACATCCTCTCCAGCATGTTATTTCCTGACTTTTTTTTTTTTTTTTTTTTTTTTTGAAACAGAGTCTCACTCTGTCGCCCAGGCTGGAGTGCAGTGGCATGATCTCGGCTCACTGCAAGCTCCGCCTCCTGGGTTCACGCCCTTCTCTTGCCTCAGCCTCCTGAGTAGCTGGGACTACAGGCGCCTGCCACCATGCCTGGCTAATTTTTTTTGTATTTTTAGTAGAGACGGGGTTTCACCACCTCAGCCAGGATGGTCTCGATTTCCTGATCTTGTGATCCGCCCACCTCAGCCTCCCAAAGTGCTGGGTTTACTGGCCTGAGCCACCGCGCTGGCCTGTTTCCTGACTTTTTAATGGTGGCCATTCTAACTGGCATGAGATGGTATCTCATTGTGGTTTTGATTTGCACTTCTCTAATGACCAGTGATTATGAGCTTTTTTTCATGTTTGTTGGCTGCTTGTTGACATCTTCTTTAACGACTGCCAAATATTCTTTTTCTACCAAAACCCATAATGTTGGACATGTAGGTTACCTTTTTCTAATACAAACAATAGTGAAGTAAACCTTGGTGTACTAGTACTTTTGACTACATTTCTCATGAGGATATATTTTTAGAAAAAAAGCAATTATTAAGTCAAAGGGTGTGAATTTTTTAAGGTTCATAATATTTACATAGTCATTCAGTCAATACTCATTCAGCAATTCATTATTGAACAGTTAACACAAGACAAAACACTAGGTTAATCAATGGGGATATGCTGGAAAATAAGAGAGACTGATTATTGACCCATAGAGCTTAGAGTTAATTGCCAAACTGCGTCTAAAATTATTTACTTTACCAATTTATGATTCCCCCACTTGAAGAGTGTATGAACATGTCTTTCTGCCTCCACTCTTGATGTTTTTATCTTTGTAAAATCCTTTATTACTCTGGTAGGTTAAAAATTGCAGGACATTGCTATTGTAATTTGCTTTTATTTGGTAATGAGAATGAGTACCTTTCCTATGATTGTATCCTATTATGGTGCTCCTATGATGTCTTCTATAATACCTACCACAATAGATTACTATGCCCAGTTGGCAATTTAAAACATGCTTAATTTTTTTACTGGATGGATGGCAGGCAGGCAGGAAGGAAGGAAGGAAAGAAATACAAATAGGAAAGTAGTTCCTGTTTCAAATTCCTAGATAAATTTCCACCTATCCTAAATATAGCAGGATCTGCTTAACCATCGTCGTGAGTGATCTATCCACCTGTCTTTCTTGTCACTGAAACCCCTTTCCTTGTGTCTGTTCTCTGGAAGGAAAAAAGCTGAATTGAATATTCTTTTTTTTCACCCTGATATAGGTGAGCAAGATTGAATTGACTGACATATGAAAAAGTAATTCATGCAACAGACAGAAGTAGACAGGCTATCTGCCTCTATCTGTAGACAGTTTGCTGAAGAGGGCAATATGGACATTAAATTGACAGTAAGAGAGCTTGAAGAGGAAAAACAATGTGATTGATCAGATGGGAAAGGGAAATATCATGGAAATTTCCTATTTTAATATGTTTACATAGGGATATGAATTTTATGAAATTTGAATATAGACATTTAAAGATAAGCTTGACTCTACATGTCTTAAAATGTAGGCAGCCTCCACCTAAAATCAAAACCATTATATGGTTTTGATTGTATAACATTTTACCTGTTACAAACACATTATTCTTATACTCCTGATTCTAATATTTGGAATAAAACTTACAGATGCAGCAACTCTCTTGACTCTTCTCATCAAAGCTGGGCACCTTCTGGTTGTTCCAAGGAAAAATGAAAACAGCGTACCTGCAGCATGACAGCAGTCTGGTTTCTAGTAGAAGAAATATTATTTTCAAAGAACTGAATGGAATGATAACAGTTAAATAGGTTGAGGACTGCAAGTAGGTTGAGGAAAGAGATTCTTTTGAGTTTATGAAGCAACCCAACATAATTGGGAGTTCCCTATGGACTTATTTTTCGAATAACTGAATCAAACGCAAGTATAACAATTGACATTAAGATTCCTACCACTCTTTGCAGTTCACTCAGAGCCTTCAGTCTATTTTCATCATTCTTCTTCTTTCTTACTCTGCATTGCACTCAAACCTGTTTTACAATTCACTCAGTGTGCCAAGTCAGAAATCAGGAAGTCATCACCAGATCCATTACATTTCTATTCCTAGGGCCCTCATGAATTAATCAATCACTAATTGACATAGAATTATATCTCAGAGTGTTTCAAATATTTTCCCTTTTTACATTTCTGCTTTCCATGCTTGAGTTTTGATGTGTTATCATTCCCATAAACTGTTTGCAATAACCTGTAGCCTCCTAGATCTCTTCAATCCATTATGAATATTGCTGCCAAATTTATCTTAACACTCGGTTCTATTTGTATCACTTACTGATTTAAATGATTTAACAACTTCAAATCATGTAACAAAGTGCTTCATTTTAAGTGTAATCTGACTTACACTTATGTATATATGGAAATGTTAATGAGTAGTCTATGTTGGATTAAACATGTTTTAAGCAGTTTTCTATTTTTTATCCTAGGATTTTTCAAAGCTCTTGGGGGCTTATATCTCCAAGAGACAGGTAAAATATGTGGAACATTTCTTAAATGTGCGTGATAATAAAATCCCTTTCTCATGAATGTTTATTTATGAACGTCTCATGGAAAACAGATTGCCAACCACTAGTTTACAGAATAAAATTGGATTCCCTAGCAGAGCATTCAAGGTTGTCTTCAATTTGGCCCCAGTCTGCATTTCCCACTCCATCTCCAACCACTACTATTGTGTTCTAGTCACACCCAACTATTCACTGTTCTCTGATTCCCTGAAGCCACCATGCAGTCTCTAGCCAAATCTTTGCTCATGCTTTTCTCTCTCTGTAATGACTCTCCCTATTTCTCTGTTTGATAAAATCTTTCTCATCATTCAAGGATCATTTCTGATGTTATCTTATTTGAGGCCTTCATTTCTCTGTGCTCCCACAAAATGTAGAAAATATGCCCACTTTACACCTAGCATTGTAGTTATTTACAGGTCTGTTTCAATTATCATATTAGAAGCTTTGTGAGAAGACAAAGTATACCTTATTTATTTCTATAAATTTAGTGCCAGGATAGGACCTCAAAATGTTTATGAGTGATTGAAAGTATGGTATCTTTAAAAATTGGTAGAGATAGAACAGTGCTATATTTGGCAAGGCAGGGTTGCAAGGGACTTCTTTAGGTAATACCGTGATTAGGTCCATGAACTTCACATTCTGTCCTTTTGAAAGCTCAGACAATCATTCTAAGTGTCCAGGGAGATTTGAGGCCAAGAAACTGACTCAGACTAGTTAAAATATACCTTATATCAAAGTATGCAAAACTCATTGATTTGCATGAAACATGTAATTGTCATGTGAATGGAAACACCCGTGTTCATAAAATTCATTTGTTTATTCATTAGCAAACATATGTTGATAATAGATTGTATACCAAGAGTCCCTGTTCTAGGAACTTGAACATATAGCAATAAATGCAACAGGTATTCTAGTAGAGAAATATGTAAAGTTAACAAGTAGACAAACAAAATTACTTCAGATAGTGGTGTGCTATTAAAAATTAAATTATGGTAATGCGATATGGAGGATAGGTTGGAGAGATGCTTCTTTGGATAGACATTAAATTAAGTAAAGTATTAATGAGGAGACAATTGAGTTCCTACTTGAGAGATGAAAGGTGAAAAGGGGGCAACCTTATGACAATTCTTGGGTGATGTTAAAGATAAAAGACTAGCATACTCAAGGACTTCAGGGTTGGAAAAAGTTTGACAAGTTATTGTAATAGAAGAATGCTAGTGTGGAGAAGAAAAAGTGTCAAGAAGTCTGGGACTAGAGTTTAGAGGGTTAGGTAAGGCTGGGTCAGGTAGACTGGGGTCATGGAGGGAAGTCTGCATTTCACTCAAAGTTCAACAAAAAGTCATTGGACTCCTTCAAACAAAGACATAAGATAATGTAATGTACACAGTGAGAATGAGTTTGGGCGGAGAGGCAAGAATGGAAGGAGGGAGACTAGTTAGAATGATATTTTGCAGTACTTGTAACCGAGAGATAATGATGGCTGGACTCAGGTGGCAGCAGTGGGGATGGGGATCTATTATAGAGACTGAGGATATATTTTGCGTGTAGAGCAAAAAGGATGGTTTAAATAGTGTGGATTCCTGAGGCAGAATATGACAGTGAGAAGATAAGAAAAATAAAGGAAGCCAAGAATAACTTCCAGGTATTATACATCTCTTCTTGGAGTCAAAACATCTTCAGAAAATTTTAATCGAACAGAAATGTTTGAACTCCAATGTTCACACTCCTTCTCATCTAGTAAGTTCCTAGATTTCTAGACAATACTTACCTCTCTCACTACCCTTGTTCTTTGCTTTTATTCTTAACCCTTAACCTCCTCCCAAACTTCTGTTTGATTCAATTTTTCTTCAGACAGGCTAATATATCCATCAATCGTGCTGGTCTAGGTGTTTTTATTTTATTTTATTTTTTCATTTCTTTGAGGTTACCTCACATGGGTGAGTATTGATCTTATGAAGTCAATTATAATTTACCAAATTTTAAGTTGGAAATTGGGAGGGTATCTTAATAAAGCCCCCAGATACTGACCACAGGCCATAGATCATCTCCATCCGAAATCTGCTATTGACGTTTTCCCCCGTCTTTAGCTCTTGACCCCCTTCTCTAATACTTTCATGAAAAGGTATTTGGAATATCTTATTTCAACACAGCGGATGATAAATATCCCAGATTTCTTTGGAAAGTGCTAGAAAGAATTTGGGGGGAATGCTGAGAAGGAAATCATCAATTGACCCTACTGAAAAAATATTTTAGCTTTTTCGAGTATATTATTTCCTCTCTCTCCTCTCTCTCTCTCTCTCTCTCTCTCTCTCTCAAGTTGAAATATTAAATCATAAGTACAGCTGGGCATGGTAATCCCAGTGACTCAGGAGGGTAAGGTGAGAGGATTGCTTGAGGCCAGTAGTTGGAGACCAGCGTGAGCAACATAGTGGTATCCCATCTCTACAAAAAGTGAAATAACATAGCCAGGCATAGTGGTATACACCTGTAGTCCCAGCTACCCTGGAGGCTGAGGCAGGCAAACCCCTTGAGCCCAGGAGTTTGAGTGAGTCATGATTGTGCCACCACTGCACCCCAGCTTAGGTTACAGGCAAGACCCTAACTCAAAGAGAAAAAAAAATCATAAGTACATCTCTGGAACATGGCTATTGGGTTCATTAAAAACTGCTCCAGACATGAAGGAGAAACAGTATAAGAGATTGAGAACATTTACAGTGGAATCCTGTCTGTTTCTCACAATTAAGTTTCAAGTAACATATCACAGACCTGTGTCTGTTGTTCATTCTAAATATTTTATTTCAATAGTTGATATTGATTATTTTAATTAAATTCTAAGAGGAATTTTGGAAAAAAAAAAAAGGCCAAACATTTTTCTAAAATTTATTCCTCCTTTAAACTTCAGTTTGATTTTCAGATAGTAATAAACAAGTTGTGTTTTCAGGAATATGTTTCAGCCACTGGGAACAGATATTCCCTTTGCACATTCCAGACCGATTGACTAAACTGATGTAGAAATTGATAAACCACATTTTTTCATCATCTGAAAATGTCCTCTCATCCTGAGATATCTTTATCCAGAGTGGCAGTAGCTTGGTATAATATCCATTATCACATCACTAAAATTACTGTATCACAGAATACCATTATAATGGCCTTGACAGAGTGCATAGTCTTCTGAACAGATTCTTGTTTCAGTTCTATAAGCTGTGTATTGCAAGGGTCATGGTTTAATTCAAAGATCAGCAGAAATATTATATGGCAGATTGTGTCAAGTGATCTGACTCTCCCAATGTGAATTCATGTTTGAATTTTACATTTCAGAAGAAAACTAGTAACTGTGTTGAAATGAAAGGTACAGAACTAGAAACCAGGATTCTAGTAGCTGTACTACTCTGGACCCTAAATCACCCTAGCGAACTCTCAGAATCTTAGTGTCTACATCTCAACTATAAAATGAGGAAGTTCAAGTAGATTTTAAAAAATGATTCATGTTTCACTGTGTCAGCTCTGATTGATTCCTGGTGATTGTCTGGATTATGGTGCTCAGAAGAATGACGAGACTTTGTCAAGGCCCCCCAGAAGAGAATACAGTGAAAATTAGTATCGCCATGAATAAGAAAGAAAAAAGTGGCAGCCTGGATGCATACTTTT
Organism: Mandrillus leucophaeus; assembly: GCF_000951045.1. NCBI lineage: Eukaryota > Metazoa > Chordata > Mammalia > Primates > Cercopithecidae > Mandrillus > Mandrillus leucophaeus. Next base: position 2,156,740 of record NW_012105498.1, on the reverse strand, counting down.
TTTATAGCCCTGGCATTTGATAATGCCATGTGCTTTATGTGACTGCTTTATGTTACTATTATAATTCTACTAACAACTACCATCTATTAAGCATTTCTCGTATACTATTAATATTATTTTAACATAACCTCCAAAATAACATAGGGAGATAGGTCATCTTATCCTCACTTTATAGATGAGCAAGGAGACTTTTAGAAGCAAAGTAACTTACCTTAATTTATACCATGAGCAAGGAACCGATTTGTGATCGGAGTTCAGGTTCTGAGTCTAAAGAGTCACTGCTTTCACTGTGCTATACTAATTCTATGCAAGCCTGCATTTGTTGACGAAAATGATCAGAAAACTATACTTATTTAAGTAATTATACAGCTCAAAAATTAATTATTGCTGATGGGTTTTCTGCAAATTTAATAGGTTTTACGATGGAGTAAAAACAATATAGTTTTCAAAATAATTCACTTACACCTCTGAAAGTTCTATTTGAAATTTATTTTACCTTTTAAGACTTCGTCATATTTTATTGGGGTTCATGTGTCAAATTCTGAAATAAATACAATATTTTTGACCTCCTTTGAAATCTGGAAGACAATTGGGTATAATTTAGGCATACTTCACCCTTACCCCAAGCTCAGAGCCCAATATGGCTGCAGCAGTTCTATCCAAAGGACTGATAGTTACCTACCTAACACAGAAGATAACATTCATTAAGTCCTTAATAAATTATTGCTGAATACAAAATATGGCATTATATTCCTAAATTTTATCTCTTATAGAGAGAAAGATATGTTCTTTATGTTTGTTTAATTTTTTTGAGACAGAGTCTCACTCTGTTGCCCAAGCTGGAATGCAGTACCATGATCTTGGCTCATTGCAACCTCCACCTCCCAGGTTCAAGCAACTCTACTGCCTCAGCCTCTGGAATAGCTGGGATTACAGGCATGCATCACCACACCGGGTTAATTTTTGTATATTTAGTAGAGACAGGGTTTCACCATGTTCGTCAGGCTTGTCTTGAACTCCTGACCTCACGTGATCCACCCACCTTGGCTTCCCAAAGTGCTGGGATTACAAGCCTGAGCCACTACACGGGGCCAAGAGGTGTTCTTTAAAAAGCTAGCTCAATTTCCCCATTTTTACTTATACATAATAACTTTAAGATATTACTTAATAACTTTAAGATAATAAACTCATACAACTCAATAAATTAAAAACAGAGTGCTTGTTTAGCAAGAAGGACCTAGGTTAGAATATGGAGAGTTAGGACAACAGCTGCAATTTCCAGTCTTGCTCTATGTCTTCTAGAACTTGCCTCCTATTGTGTTACAGTGTTACATTACTAGGTGAATCGTGTACTGTATTATCTTTCATGAACATTTATACCCTAGTCTGTTATATGGCTGCTATTACATGCAGATTCTTTTTCTGGTGGTGGCGATACGTGGTCCAAGGAGGGAAGAAAAGGTGGCATTAGACAGGAAGTTCATGTCCCCATTTTGCTTTTTTTCTGCAGAACATCTAGTTATTGCATAATTGGGGAAATTTAACTTGCCTTTTAGGCAATGTTTTTTAAATTAAGTGTGATTATTTCTGATGAGTTCTAGATTGTCCATATAATCATCTCTTCACTTCAGCAATGGCTTAGTTTAAGAGAATCATTCCTATTGGAACTCTCATTATATGAAGTTTTTACCCATCTGAGCCTTTATGATATCTTCATTTTTATTTATCTATTTTTTGAGACAGTCTTACTGCTGTCACCCAAGCTGGAGTGCAATGGCGTGATCTTGATTCACTGCAACCTCTGCCTCCCAGGTTCCAGCAATTCCCCTGCCTCAGCCTCCCAAGTAGCTGATATTACAGGTGCCTGCCACCACGTACAGCTAATTTTTGTATTTTTAGTAGAGACGGGGTTTCACCATGTTGGCCAGGCTGGTCTCGAACTCCTGAGCTCAGACGATCCATCCACCTCGGCCTCCCAAAGTGCTGGGATTACAGGTGTGAGCCACTGCGTCCGGCCTATGATATCTTTAAATTATGATTGAAAAGTAAGGTGTGATGATCGTTTGTCTTATGTTTCGTGGAATCTAAAAAAAAAATTGAGATAAAAAGTGAATCAATAACTAAATCTACTTTCAAAAACCTTGCCTGGCCTATTAGAACTACCTTTTAACTGGCTTTTTGCCTCCAATGTACCATAAAATCTATCCACCTAAAGCTGCCAGAATATTCCCAACACCCAGCCACCCCCCTGCACCCCACCCCCACACACACGCACTGCCTTGTCATTCTGCTTAAGATACTTCAGTGGCTCCACAATGCTTTCAGATGCAGTCCAAATTCCTTAGTGTGACAGAGAAACTGCTATAATCTACTCACTGACCAACTTTAAACCTTAAAGCAAGTGTGTCCAACCTACAGCCTGTAGCCTGTTGGCACAACACAAATTTGTAAACTTTCTGGAAACATTATGAAATGTTTGGCAAGTTTTTTTTTCTTTATTTTTTTTTTTTTTTTTTTTTTTTTTTTTTTTTTTTTTTTAGCTCATTAGCTATTATTAGTTTTAGTGTATTTTATGTGTGGCCCAAGATAATAATTCTTCTTCCAATGTGGCCCAGGGAAACCAAAGATTGGACCCCCCTGCCTTTACACCTAGTTTATTTCCCTCCGCACTTCCCAAGTACTTTATTCTTCTGAAAAATAAGAAGTACCACCTTTTGGATATACTATGTAATTTCTTGCATTTAAACGTTTATTCGCCATCAAGTTTGACAACGCTTAATAGAGTCTTTTTTATCTTAAGATCAAAACCAGATAAGATATAGGTTCCAGATTCTGATAGAGATTATAAAAATCAGAACTATTACTGATAAAAAGCTAACTTGGAAGAATTGGCTATTGTAGGCAGCCAAAGGGCTTGCTAACATCCCCCTGACTCAATTTACCCTTCAAATTATCAGTTTCTCTTGCAGAGGCATAGCTTCTCCTAACTAAGCTTATCTTATAGTGAAAAGAGAATGCTAGGCTCTAGCAGGCAGGCTGACTCCCAAGAGGCAGGGGTGAGCTGAGCTTTCCTAGTCCCATTTTTCAAACTTACCTAGCATGAAACTCCCATCTTCTGAGAATGGGGAGAGGTCCAGATAATTAGCCTGGAGAAGTCTCTCCACTTGTAACTATAGGCATGAGGTGAGAATAACTTACCACATATGTCGTTACTCTGAGCCTGGAAAATCATTTCCTCTCTTCTCTTTTTGCCAAATTCCTGCCGCCTCTGCACATCCAGCTTCAGTGACATTTCTTTTTATCTGTAGCTTTCCTTGGTCTCCTTTTTGCCCGCCTGCCCTAGACTTCCAACCAATATGGCCATGTTATTTTTCATCATACTCTATAGTCATTCCATCATGATGTCAATTTAGTGAAATGATTAGCTATTATAGTCTGTGAAATCCTTAAAGGCAAGGCCATATTATGTGTCACCAATACCTAAGACAAAGTTTAGAACCTGTAAGCATTTGATAAATAGAGGGGATGTTTTCCAAAATACCTAAAATAAACTAACTGAAGATAACCTACTTTGATGATTGCCTACTAAATGACACGAGCTGGGCTGGAAATTTATTCATATTAAGTTATCTAACCCACACAACAACTGTGTGAGACTGAAGGTATTAGTTCCATTTTACAGATGAAGAAATAGGTTTATAGAAAAACTTTGCCTAACTAGCTAATTATTTGTGCTCCCAATATTTAATAGCATATTGATTTGTTGTTTTTACATGAACCCTTGTGCCTCTCTGATCTTTGGGTCATCTGTCAGCTGAAATTACTTTTGTTTTTCTGCATGTAAATCAAACGGAGATAAAGGTCATTGCATGAGGAGAAAAACTCATGCTCTAATGAGTTTTCACTTTATTTAATGAGCTTATATAAAATAGATAACGGAGAATACAAATTTAGAGATTAGGACTTCAATACTGACTTTTTCATATTTTCAATGAGGGATTATATGTTCCATATTGTTTATAATACATAATGTAAATTATACTACTCATTAATGACAACCCAAAAGGTAGAGTGCTGTCAGTTGAGATAGTTAGGATTTGCGCATTGCCCATTTAGTCTAATTTGGCAATATTCTTTCTTGTCTACCTAACCTTATTAATTCTGTTGTATTTTAACCATTAACTTCTCACCTTGTACCTGATTGGATTTATTTATTTTATATATCTAAGCTCACTTAGCTAGCCTTTAATTGTTTTGGTCAATGGTTAGTTGTATGTAATAAAAATTGCCTCATCTTTATAATACACAGGGTAAATTATAAAAAAAAAAAATTATGAGATTCCTAGATAATTTACTGAACTGGTTACTAACAAATTTAAAAAGTACTAATTTTGAAACTGTAGTAGCTAACATGTATTGAATGTATAATGTATGCCACCAAAGAACCCTTTTAATTGCTAGATGTGCATTTTTTTTCTAGAAATCTTCACAAAAATATATGGGTTAGTTACTTTTCTTCCCCATTTTTAGATGAGATAATAAAACTTCAGAGAGAGTTTAAGCAACTTACTCATAGCAACACTGAGTGAGTTTAGCATTAGAATTCAAACCTTGGATGACTCACATTAAAACCTTGCTTTTTAAAACAATGTACTACCAAAAGAACAGTTTCCACTTTCTGGGAACTGACCACTGTCTTTGGAGACAGACAAAACTGAATTTAATTCTATCTCTACAAATATCAAGCTTTAATACCCTAGTTATGTTACTGAGTATCTCTACTGCTTCCTTCTCTCACCTCTTAGATGGGTACAATGCTTGTATCACAGGGTTACTTTATTAAAAGACCTAGTACATGAAGAATTTTGTGCTGTACCTGGTACTTGGTGAATATTCCATCTATGTGAAATCATTTTCCCTCACACACAAAACTCATTTCTGTGTTTCCAAAAATGTTTTCACATTTTTTATTGGAGTCTCAGAAGAACCCTGTGATAACAGGGATTATTATCCCTGTTTCACAGTAGAGCAAATAAAGGCTCAGAAAAACCAAGAGGCTTTCTTTTGGTCATACACACCTCATAAGCAACACAGCCAGGATTTCACATTTCTCACTTCTTTTCATTATAGCATGTATGCCTCTTAGAAAAACTTGTAAAGCAAAGGCAGAAAGCAGAGGATGTCAATGAAATCTAAAAGGTGCCTATATGAAAAAATTATTTTACAAACACTTTTGCTCAATCTTCTATCCATCCTGTCCCTGAGAAGCAATAATATAGAATGAAGTAAGGTTATATTCCATTAGAAATATTGTCTCCTTTGCTCAGTGAAGACCATGATCTGAGTTGATGTCTAATAATATTTACTTATTCCAGCGCTATAGATACTCAGCCTTTACCTAGGACTGCTTTGTAATAGGCTAGAAGCTACATTGGGTAATATCAGAATGAGCAAACTTAGTTGTTGGGAGTGATCTTGTTGGTCTTTGTTAATGAAATATGCAAGCCCCTTATGTAATGCTTTACTATATTATGGATCTGGTTACTACTTTGGGGGGTCTGACCATCCAGAAAATGGCACTTTCAAACAAGGTTTCTTTCTCTGATCATCACACGATATCCTGAAATACTTTGCACGCATAGGCTGGAAGTAGAGATAGTCAAAGCAATCTGGTCATCATCTTGCAGTTTGCATTTAGTCTTTCAGAACTATCTCTCCCACTCTCTTGTTTACGAACAGAGTGAGACAGTCATGCCTGGGTGGATCATCTCCCATATTTGCCTAGGAATCCTCTCTTTCTCTACTGGGCTTCAGGAGGTTAGACTGTGGCTTTAAAGGTTTTCCCATGAATCAGAATATTGGGGTAAAGGCTCACTTATTTAGAAGAACTTGCTTCTAGCCCTATCTCTAGACCTATCTCTAGACCTAAAAGAATTACCTTTACTCATACTAGCGAGTGAGTCATGTCTCATTTCCCCCATGAGCTGAGATGCAGAGGCCATTTTTTGCTCTGTAGTTCAAAGGCTTAAATTGCAATTATTTTTTGATCCCCCACTGTCAGTGCTACAATGAAATTTTTCTGTATTAAAAAACATAGGTCAACGAAGGCCAAGGTTTGGCTGATTCTTGTAATTTTTCTAATTTCCTCACAAAAGCTTGGGCCAATATGTTTTAATTCCAAGTTTGTGGCTTTACCACAGAAGCATTGTTTGTTAACGACTGTGCTTTGTTTCCCATTTTTGAAAGAGAAATTCTTTTGTTACATTTGAAAGAACTTAAACATGAGAAACTTAAGGATTAACTTTTTAATTAGATATAATGATTAGAAACTCTTCATCACGGCAGTTTTCCTTTCATTACAAAAGGGAAGTTGACAGTTTCTGTTCAATTAGTGTTCACTGAAATGTTTTTAAATGAATTATTGCTGAGTAAAGGACTCCAAAAGAATATGACATGATTAAGGGCCTTCCTTTTTGACTTTTTTATGAAGATATTGCTGATGAAAAAAGAATTCTTGCAAAGTTCACAAAACATATTTCTGTGCATGAGCAATATTTAAGTCTCAGTTCATTATAAAAGTAAATATCACAAAAGCTTCTCCCTACTATAAATGTTTGTGATCCCTACGTTAACTGACTTTTAATTATGTCAACATAGTTCAGTGAAACAAAGTTTCCAAGACCTATTTTGGTGGAATCCATTATCTGTGACTGTGGTGCTGGCCTTTCAGCTTTGGATGAGTTTACATATCACTGTCTTGACTTCATAGTATAATTTCAAATGTTTTATTTACTTTCATTTAGGGATTTTTCTATTGATACATTAACATTCTCTATGCAATTTCATTTGGGGGTGAATAGACCTAGATCTCATGAGCACTGGAGATCAATGCTTTTAATGACTCTGAGATTTAGTTACACATCTTATTCTATCTTAGAACTACCTGGTTCTTGCAAATAAATTCTAGCTGAACTCCCTGAATCTAAATACTTACCTCTTAAGTCTTTTAACAAATAACTGCAAAATATCTTTTCAGTCATAAGTATTCTTCATAGCTTCTTATTGCCCAAAGTATCAAATAGGAATCTGTTTTCACCCTCATCTTGGAGGCCTTCTATAATTTTCCCTTCCTGATAGCATTAATAAAATAATAATACTATTGACAGTAGCTAACATGTATTTATTAATCTTTATTTAGTACTTTCTTATACTCTAAGAAATATTTAAGTGTAAGTATTCATTTAATCCTTACAATAATACTAGGAGACTAATATTGTTATTAATTATTATTCACAATTTATGAGAGAGAAAACTAAAGCTTGGTGATATTAACTAAATTTTCCAAATGTACATTGTAAATAATTAATGGATTGTTAATTATGCAATATCATATGATATCAATTTAGTGAAATGGTTAGCTAGACAGACTCATCTACTTCCCCTCAGAAGTATTTTTAATTAATTATCATTGTTCCATTTCCTACAAGTTTTGCTAGAATCAGGGACTGTCTCTCTTCCCTTTCCATACTATTTTTTTAATCCAAACTCTATTTCTTTGCTTTTTTATTTAATGCATGACCCTTGCCTGCACTAGTAATCCAAGTTCACCTATTGGCTCTCACCTGATCACAGTTGTCTCATTACAGTTGGTGGAAACCTCAAAGTCATTATTAATGACACCGTCTCCTTCTATATGAAATAGACGAATAAAGTATTTGTGTGTGTGTGTGTGTATGTGTGTGTGTGTGTGTGTATGTGTGTGTGTGTGTCTAAGAGAGAGAAAAATATAGAGGGAGCTAAGGAGAGGAGTTGAAGTAAGGAAGAGAGAAAAAAGGAGGAAAGAGAGATGGAGGAAGGGACAGGTAAAGAAAGAAAGAGATAGAAACAGAGACTTATGCAACACTGACTAAAACATGCAGCTGCTACCCAGTGAAGATACATTGATTAAAGCAGGGAATAAGGAGAACAGATTCCCAGGGAGCCTTACTCTGAAGTCATTTTAATATCCTAAAAGTGTTAAGACAAGTACTGAGTCTGTGAAAAATCTATGGTTTGAAAAGAGAAGAAGATTATTCCTAAGATGTCCAAAGCTTTAGCCCTGGCCCCCCAACACTATCTAATTGCATAACCACAGGCACAGTCCAACTAGTCTAGATCTCAGTTTTGTATCTGTAAAATGGATATAACCATCCCAACCTCATAGGACTGTTGTAAGAATCAAATGTGGTACTTTTATGATGATGAAAATGCATTGGTGGTTAGGCCCTAAAGGTGCTTGTGAATTAGTGAGATGATAAAATCTGGAATATGGACAGAGCTTAATAAAACACCAAATACTTTTATGTATACAGAAATAGAAGTATGTATATATAAAGAAGACAGATAATAGGTAGCAATTATTATTTGGTACTTATTTTATGCTGGATGCATGAATCGACTCATTTAATCTCCCACAACAATTATATGACATAAACACCATTATCAAACCCACTTTACATACGAGGAAACTGAGGCCCAAAGTCTAGAGTAATCTGATCAAGATCAGACATTTAAAAAACATTGAAACTAGGATTCTAACCTGGAAAGTTGGCCTCCAGATTTTGTACTCTTAACTCTCCTGTCTGCCTCTGCAGAGAGATAGGAAAGCTTAGGCGTCAACCCTTTGGTAACACTAAAGGGATTCTGACATTACAAAGCCCACCAACACAGCTCCTCTCCATGGCTCAGGGACATCTCTGAGTCAAATTTACCTCTCAACAGCATGCCCTGTCCTCACTCAGACACTTGTTGACCATTGTGGCCCTTAGGCTATTCAAAAACAGTTTATTTGAGGGAAAAAATTAAGCATGCCATATAGATCTTGTTATTCAAAACCTTGGAACATAGAAGCACATTAGCATGCTGTAAGTACCATTTAAGAGAATTTTCATTTTCAGTTGAGATTTTTCTGCTTGGCCATACTTAAGCAGCATGAAAATAAAGGATAATTTTAGCCAGGCATCTTTAAAAGTTATTCCATATTCTGGTTAGCAATATTGCAATGGCTTCATTAAGATTAGAGTATCTTAACCTGTCCTGTGATTAGTTTTCTTCAGTCTGTTTACTAGAGTAGACCACAAGGCTGAGCTAAATGTATGATAAAAATAAATTTACTCAAGAGAACTATTGACTTTTTTAACCCCCTTGCACTCCTATTGCAACATGAGAAGCCCTAACCACCTCTCTTATATTTAATATGCTGTGAGTTTTTAAAAGCAGCAGAGTGGAGCATCACTGGAAGCCACTGTAATGTCTGAGCTTTTCAGCCCTTGATTTAGAGCTAGGTGTATATTACTGTGGACTACACGGACAACACATAATAAAGCACTTGGAAGAGAAAGCAGATGAAGTAATCTGAGAAGGTTAAAAACATGGTAATGGCAGTAAAAGGATACATGCTGGTAAGAGGAATTGAGAGTGATAAAGCCTAGGTTAATGGATTCCTTGGTCTACCATTTATTGATGATGTGATTCAGGGGCCTCTCATTGAACCATTCAGTGTATCTTCTACCTCAATTTAGAAATAGGGTTGCTAATTCTGGCTGTGCATATTCCATAGGGTTTGTATGAGAATGAAATTCATTCATTTATCCAACGAATATTTATTGAGTACCTACTCATGCTGGACACTATATATAGATGATACATTGTAAGCAGAAGAACTAGTTTTCATCCATAATGAAGTAATTCAGTTATGTAATGTAAACATCACACAAAAGTCACAAAAGAGGCTTACAGACTAGGTTCCATGAAAAACTATAACAGGATGTCCTGAGTAAGGTATAGGGCAGTAGTGCTCAACTGGCATAGTTTTGTTTCCCTTGGGGGGCCATAGGTCATGTCTGGAGACCTATTTAGTTTTCACATGTGGGGGAAGGAAGGATTACTGGCATTTAGCAAATAGAGGACAGGGATCTGGTAAGCCTCCTACAATGCACAGTGAAGCTAAGATTTAAATGATAAGTGGGAGAGAATTCTGGAGAACAGGTGGGAGAAGATTTGAGGCAGAAGAATTGGCATTTGCATAGGAACCAACATGAGAATGGGATTTATTATATCCTAAATAATGGAAGAGGGCCTGTGGGGCTAGGTCACAGAGAAGGGGGAGATGGCACAAGCTGACCCTGGTGACAGACAGGACCAAATTATTCCATCAGAGGGTCTTGACGAGGTGGATGTGAATGCTCCTGAGATTTGACTTGAGAAATGGAGTGGGCAGAGCTGGGATTTACTGGGTGAGAAAGTTGAAAGAGAAGCAGATTTGAGGAGGGAAGAAGGAAGATGAAAGCTCAGCTTTCGGAGCTGTTAAATCTGAGAGATCTGTGAGATACCTGAGCAGAGATGACCAGCAAGCAACAGGATATTCAATTTAGGAGAGAAATCTGAGCCAAAAATAAACAAGGGAGCCACTGACATAATAACGTTTACATGTGTAAATAGGGAGGTGAAAAGTAACAGAGAAGTCTTAGTTGTAAATGTGTTTTGTCGGTCAAAACATGCTCTGCAAATATAAAGAATTCCTTTCATCAGCATCAAGTGAAACATTTTTTATGTCCATCTATTTATTTAAGAAACCTTTGGTGCCCTTTGTTATATGCCAGGCAATGCACTAGAGACTGAGAACAAACTGATGAATATGATTAACACCTGGCCTCAAAAAGAGTCAAGAAAGCAAGTAGGGCAAGAGGCATATTAAATTCTTAATACTGCCCTACAATTGAGTTCAAGTAGCTTTCCTTCTGCCAAGAAAGTCCAGTGGAGAATGGCTGAGGGCTCTTGACAGGAAAGAAGATGGTGAAGACACACTTCATCTGCCTCACGGTTCTATCCAGGTTAGCCCTGGCTTGACTCTGGTCTGAAGTTTAACATGCTGTGATCTAGCATTCTGCAGAACTGTGTTCAAACAAGACCTGGGGTCCTACCTACTTCAGTCAGCTTCTCTCAGGTTGCTTGCTTTCTCTCCCTTACAGTACTGGGCATATTATTCCAGAGACTGCAGTGTGTGCAGAATGCCACTGTAATACGATGGCTTGCATCTCTTAAGCAGGTTTGAGGCATGACTGAATGATTGAATATGTAGCACAATTTTATATTATATGGACTTCAGTACACCACAGGTCATATAATTCCCCCTATAAAATATGGCATTTGCCATTTTGCCATGGCACAGTCATGTGAGTCTTGCCCATCAAGGTGTCACTCTCTCAAATAGGAAAAAATGGATCAGATGCCAGGATTGATTTCTTTTTTTTTTTAGACAGTTGCACTCTTGTTGCCCAGGCTGGAGTTCAATGGTGCAATCTTGGCTCACAGCAACCTCTGCCTCCTGGGTTCCAGTGATTCTCCTGCCTCAACCTCTGGGGTAGCTGGGATTACAAGCATGCACTACCACGCCAGACTAATTTTGTTATTTTTAGTAGAGACCAGGTTTCTCCACATTGGTCAGGCTGGTCTCAGACCTCAGGTAATCCATCTGCCTCGACCTCCCAAAGTGCTGGGATTACAGGTGTGAGCCACCGCACTTGGCCCGTTTTTTTTGTTGTTGTTGTTTTGTTTTGTTTTTGTTTTTGTTTTGAGTCATGGCTGAATTCACCATAGATGTTTGTAAATACAGAAAATCCTAGTAAATATACTAACATATATTTTTGAAATTTTAATTAGTTTTTATCTATTTTAGCCCCTATTAATAGTAATAATATCAAGCAAACCCTGAAAGAGTCCTATATTCTAGGTACTGTGCTGGAGCTGCCTGTACATTGGCTTCTGCTCTCTGAGCTTACAATTTAGTGGAGGAGGAAGACAATTTAAAAGTAAATACTATGAAGGAAAAGGAAGCAAATAGGGTTCAGGGAGGAAGAAAACTAGGAGGTTACATCCTTTAGACTAGGGTGTAATGGTGGTTAGGAAAGGTGAATCTACAATTATCTTATATAATTACTGATCATTGGTCAAATGTATATTGGACTAAGAACCAAAAGATGTGAATCTAATCTTAGATCTATTAATTCTTACTTGTTAAATAAATCAATAAAGTTAAATTAATTTCATAAACACTAATAATAGTGCTTACTATGTGCCAGGCTCTGCTCTAAAGTTTTATCAATATTAATTCATTTAATCCTCAACAGTCCTATGAGATAAGTACTGTTACCTCACAGGCTCTGTTTTACAGACACTGTGGAACTTGGCCATGGTCACAAGGCTAGTTAGTGGTTAAGCCAGTTACTTTAGCCTCTGTGAACCTATTTCTCTATCTGTGTATTACGAATAAGACCTTCATGGGGATGCCATGTGGGAAAGTAGCTTTTTAAGCAGTAAAATGATAGATATGAATTGTTATAATTTTACTGTCAATGATAATGTCAATATTACAATGGTGTAGGCTCTGAACATTAAATACTATGGGGAAACTAGAAATTTTAGGATAGAGGACCTCACCCTCCAGAGAGTTTACTCTATTACAGGAGAGAAATTACCAGCATATATGACAGTACATACTTCAAAATTATATGAAGTAGTTCTGCTAAATTTAAGGCCATACCTATAAGTGCTGAGTTGTGAGGAAAATGGGATTGTTGATGATTAAAATATATTTATAGATCATTGAATTATGGCTCTGAAAGAACTTGAGAAATGGTTGCATCTAATCCTTTCATTTTGAAATTGAGTCACTGAAGTATGTCAAAGCAAAATGACTGAACCAAGATCTTACAGCTAAATTAAAGCAAGAACCATAACTAGAAGTAAGGTCCTGGATGTTAAAGTCTTGATCTTTTCTTCTGCTTAAACTTATCCCTGTCCTCTGCTTCCCTTCCTGCTGGAAGGTCATTGCTTTCTAAGCTTTTTTATCTTCCCCAACCCCTCTCAAGGCGACAGATTGAACTGCAAGATTACAACATTAAATGATGAGTGCTTATCACTTATGATAAGCCCCAGGAGTATGAGACTTTCTGATGGTTTCTCTAGAAACTTAAAAAAATGTAAATAGCTTCAATGAGGTACAGTTTGATGAGTTTTCACATATGAAACCACCAATTCAAGATAATAAGCATATCCATCATCCTCTGCAAATTTCTTCATGCCTTTTTGTAATTCCTCCAGACTTTTGTAATCCCTCCCTCCAACTACCTTACCCTACCTGCTCTACCTCCCCATTCCCAGTCAACTATTACTCTCCTTTCTGTCTTTATATATTAAATTGCATCTTCTAGAATTTTATATAAGTGAGATCATATAGTATGTACTCTTTTTGTTTGTCCTCTTTCACTCAACATGATTTTTTAAAGATTAATCCATGTTTTTGCATGTATCAATAGTTCATTCTTTTTTATTGCTGAACACTATTCTGTTGCATGCAAATATCACAATTGTTTAATCTATTCATCTGTTGATGTTATTTCAAGCTTTTGGCTATTACAAATAAAGCTGCTATGAATATTTGTATAAAAGTCTTTAAATAGACATGTGCTTTTATTTACCCTCAGTAAATGCCTAGGAGTAGAATCATTAAATCCGAGGAAGAAAATTTAAAAGTAAATACTATGAAGGAAAAGGAAGCAAATAGGGTTCAGGGAGGAAGAAAACTAGGAGGTTACATCCTTTAGACTAGGGTGTAATGGTGGTTAGGAAAGGTGAATCTACAATTATCTTATATAATTACTGATCATTGGTCAAATGTATATTGGACTAAGAACCAAAAGATGTGAATCTAATCTTAGATCTATTAATTCTTACTTGTTAAATAAATCAATAAAGTTAAATTAATTTCATAAACACTAATAATAGTGCTTACTATGTGCCAGGCTCTGCTCTAAAGTTTTATCAATATTAATTCATTTAATCCTCAACAGTCCTATGAGATAAGTACTGTTACCTCACAGGCTCTGTTTTACAGACACTGTGGAACTTGGCCATGGTCACAAGGCTAGTTAGTGGTTAAGCCAGTTACTTTAGCCTCTGTGAACCTATTTCTCTATCTGTGTATTACGAATAAGACCTTCATGGGGATGCCATGTGGGAAAGTAGCTTTTTAAGCAGTAAAATGATAGATATGAATTGTTATAATTTTACTGTCAATGATAATGTCAATATTACAATGGTGTAGGCTCTGAACATTAAATACTATGGGGAAACTAGAAATTTTAGGATAGAGGACCTCACCCTCCAGAGAGTTTACTCTATTACAGGAGAGAAATTACCAGCATATATGACAGTACATACTTCAAAATTATATGAAGTAGTTCTGCTAAATTTAAGGCCATACCTATAAGTGCTGAGTTGTGAGGAAAATGGGATTGTTGATGATTAAAATATATTTATAGATCATTGAATTATGGCTCTGAAAGAACTTGAGAAATGGTTGCATCTAATCCTTTCATTTTGAAATTGAGTCACTGAAGTATGTCAAAGCAAAATGACTGAACCAAGATCTTACAGCTAAATTAAAGCAAGAACCATAACTAGAAGTAAGGTCCTGGATGTTAAAGTCTTGATCTTTTCTTCTGCTTAAACTTATCCCTGTCCTCTGCTTCCCTTCCTGCTGGAAGGTCATTGCTTTCTAAGCTTTTTTATCTTCCCCAACCCCTCTCAAGGCGACAGATTGAACTGCAAGATTACAACATTAAATGATGAGTGCTTATCACTTATGATAAGCCCCAGGAGTATGAGACTTTCTGATGGTTTCTCTAGAAACTTAAAAAAATGTAAATAGCTTCAATGAGGTACAGTTTGATGAGTTTTCACATATGAAACCACCAATTCAAGATAATAAGCATATCCATCATCCTCTGCAAATTTCTTCATGCCTTTTTGTAATTCCTCCAGACTTTTGTAATCCCTCCCTCCAACTACCTTACCCTACCTGCTCTACCTCCCCATTCCCAGTCAACTATTACTCTCCTTTCTGTCTTTATATATTAAATTGCATCTTCTAGAATTTTATATAAGTGAGATCATATAGTATGTACTCTTTTTGTTTGTCCTCTTTCACTCAACATGATTTTTTAAAGATTAATCCATGTTTTTGCATGTATCAATAGTTCATTCTTTTTTATTGCTGAACACTATTCTGTTGCATGCAAATATCACAATTGTTTAATCTATTCATCTGTTGATGTTATTTCAAGCTTTTGGCTATTACAAATAAAGCTGCTATGAATATTTGTATAAAAGTCTTTAAATAGACATGTGCTTTTATTTACCCTCAGTAAATGCCTAGGAGTAGAATCATTAAATCCCAGGGTAGGTACATGTTTAACTTAAGAAAAAAATACTGACCTGTTTCCAAAGGGGTTGTACCATTTTTTATATTCTCACCAGCAGCGTATGAGAGTTCCAGTCTTCCACATCATCAACAACACTTGATATGGTCAATCTTTTTAAATATTAACCATTTAATAGGTATGTGGTAGTATATTACTGGGGTTTTAATTTTCATTTCTCTAACAATTCATGATGTTGATTATCTTTTCAGATGCTTATTTGATACCTGTATCTTCACTAGTGAAGGCTCTGTTCAAATCTTTGGCTCATTTTTGGGGGATTTTTTTTCTGATTGAATTTTAAGAGTTATTTGTTTATTTTAGAAACAAGTCCTTTATGAGATGTATAATTTGTAAATATCTCCTTTCATTCTGTAGCTTGTCTTTTTTATTTTATTAACAAAACTTTTTAAAGCACAGAAAAATTTAATTTTAATGACGTCTGATTTATCAGTTTGTTCATTTACAGATTTAGCTTTTTGTATTCTACCTAACCCAAGGTCATAAAGATCTTCTCTCATGTTTTCCTTTAGATGCCTTATTTAGGTTTTGCATCTAAGTATATAATCCACTTTGAGTTAATATGTAACAAGAGGTGTGAATCAAAGTTTGCTGTTTCTCATATGGATAACCAATTGTTCCTGCATCATTTATTGAAAATACTATCTTTCCTTCATTAAGTTTCCTTTGTACCTTCATTAAAAATCAGTTGTCTCTAGATGTATGGTTCAACCCTGGTAGTCACTATTCTGTTCCATTGATATATTTGCCTATCATTATGCCAATGCCACACTGTCTTGACTACTTTAGCTTTATAACAATTCTAGAAATCAGATGTTTTCTTTTTCCAATTTCATTTTTAAGTTATTTTGGCTACTATATATTTTTTGATTTTCTATATGATTTTAGAGTATGCTCGTTAATTTCTCTAAATAAACACCCACTGAGATTCTGATTGGGATTGCATTGACTCTACAAATCTGTTTTCAGAGCATGATATCTTAACAATATTGCATCTTCTTTTTTCTTTTTGTAGTTTTCAGTGTACATGTCTTGCACACTTCAAAAATCAGTTTTATATAATCCCAGCAAAATTTGGGAGTCTGAGGCAGGCAGACCACCTGAGGTCAGGAGTTTGAGGCCACCCTGGCCAACATGGCGAATCCCTGTCACTACAAAAAGTACAAAAATTAGCTGGGCGTGATGGTGTGCGCCTGTAGTTCCAGCTATTCAGGAGGCTGAGGCACAAGAATTGCTTGAACCCGGGAGGGAGGGTTGCTTGGGTGATAGAGCGTGGCTCTGTCTCAAAAAAAAAAAAAAAGAAAGAAAGAAAGAAAGAAAGAAAGAAAGAAAGAAAAAAATCAGGTTTATCCCTAAGTAGTTAATATTTCAAAAATTTATCATAAATTGCATTATTTTTACTTTAATTTCTATGTATTTATTGCTAGTATGTAGAGATACAATTGATCTTTGAATATTAATCTTGTGTTCTACAACCTTGTTAAATTTGCTAACGATTCTACTAGCATTTCTTTAGAATTCATGAGATTTTCCACACATAATTGTGTCATGTATAATAAAAGCATTTTTATTTCTTTGTTTCCAAACTGTATTTATTTTTCTTGCCTTCTTACACGGTTTGGAACCTTTCAGACAATGTTGAATATAAGTGGTGAGAAGGGACATACTTGTCTTGTCCTAAGAGTTTTTAGTTAAAACCAGAAATAGATATTGGATTTTGTAAAATGCTATCTCTGTGCCTACTAAGATAATCGTAAGTTGTTAGTTTGTTTTGTTTCTTTATAAGAAGTTAATAAATTCTCCTAATGCTATCCCTCCCCTAGCCCCCCACCCGCCAACAGGCCCCAGTGTGTGATGTTCCCCTCCCTGTGTCCATTCGTTCTCATTATTCAACTCCCACTATGAGTGAGAACATGTGGTGCTTGGTTTTCTGTTCTTGTGTTAGTTTGCTGAGAATGATGGTTTCCAGTTTCATTCATGTCCCTGCAAAGGACATGAACTCGTCCTTTTATATAGCTGCATAGTATTCCATGGTGTATATGTGCCACATTTTCTTTATTCAATCTATCACTGATGGACATTTGGGTTGGTTACAAGTCTTTGTTATTGTGAACAGTGCTTCAATAAACATACATGTGCATGTGTCTTTATAGTAGAATGACTTACAATCCTTTGGGTGTATACCCAGTAATGGGATTGCTGGGTCAAATGATATTTCTAGTTCTAGATCCTTGAGGTATCACCACACTGTCTTCCACAATGGTTGAATTAATTTACACTCCCACCAACAGTGTAAAAGTGTTCCTACTTCTCCACATTCTTTCTGGCATGTGTTGTTTCCTGACTTTTTAATATCACCATTCTAACTGTCTTGAGAGGGTATCTCATTGTGGTTTAGATTTGCGTTTCTCTAATGACCAGTGATATGACCTTTTTTTCCTATGTTTGTTGGCTGCATAAATGTCTTCTTTTGAGAAGTGTATGTTCATATCCTTCACCCACTTTTTGATGGGATTGTTTGTTTTCTTCTTGTAAATTGGTTTAAATTCTTTGTAGGTTCTGGATATTAGCCCTTTGTCAGATGGATAGATTGCAAAAATTTTCTCCCATTCTGTAGATTGCCTGTTCACTCTGATGGTAGTATCTTTTGCTGTGCAGAAGCTCTTTAGTTTAATTAGATCCCATTGGTCTCTTTTGGCTTTTGTTGCCATTGCTTTTGGTATTTTAGTGATGGGTTGATGGGTACAGCAATCCACCATGGCACATGTATATCTATGTAACAAACCTGCATGTTCTGCACGTGTACCCAGACCTTAAAGTATAATTAAATAAATAAAGTAATGTTTATAGTCTCATAATTACAATTTGTGAAAATAATTGACGTTGAGCTGTTCCACATATGAATAAATTCATTATTTAATTTTCAGGAAAAAAAACAATACATTTCATTGGTTCATTTGTAAATGTTAAATCAATTTTGTACTCCCAGTGTAAAGTTTACTTGGTCATGATGCATTATCTTTTTTATATATTGTTGGATTAAATTTGCTAAAAAATTTTTTTTAGAATTTTTGCGTCTATATTCATGAGAGTTTATTGATATTAGCTTTTCTTGTAATATCTTCATCTGGTTTGGGATTAGGGTAATGCTGGCCTCAAGAAAAAAATGATCTGGAAAGTATTTGTTCCTCTTGAGTTCTCTGAAAAATTTTGTGTAGAATTGTTATTATTTTTTTCTTTAAAATATTTAGAGAAATTTATCAGTGAAGCCATCTGTGCCCGGAATTCTCTTTGTGGGATGATTTTCATTACAAATATCTTTAATATTTTATAAAGTGACTGTGTAGAGTACTTATTTCTTCTTGATTAGTTTGCATCTTTCAAGGAATTTGTCCATTTCATCTAAGGTATCAAATTTTGGGGGCAAAAACTTGTTTATAAGATTTTCTCACCCAGGTACAGTGGCTCATGTTTTATAATCCTAGCACTTTGAGAAACTGATGCTGGAGGATTGCTTGGATTGCTTGAAGCCAGGAGTTCAGGACCAGCCTGGGCAGCAAAGTGAGACCCTGTCTCAAAAAAAAAAAAAAAAAAGAAAAAGAAAAAAAAAAAGCCAGTCGTGTGGTCCCATTTACTCAGGAGGTTAAGGCCAGAGGACTTCCTGAAGCCAGGATTTCGAGTCTTCAGTGAGTCATGACCATAACATTGCACTGTCTGTAAGAATTAATACATAAATACATACATATGTACACAAAGATTTCCTTATTAGCTCTTTCATGTTTGTAGGATTGGCAGGGATGTCATCTTCCTCCATCTTGATTTTGATAATTTGTTTCTCCTCACTAGTCTTGCTAGAGTGTTATCAATTTTATTGATATTCTCAAAGAACTAGCTTTTGTTTTCATTGATTTTCCTCTATGCTCTGTGCTGATATTTTTTATTTCCTTTCATCTGCATACTTCGGATTTCATTTGCTATATTTTTTTCTGGTTGCGAAAGATGGAAGCTGAAGTCAGTAATTTGACACTAAATTCTTTCAAATATAAGCATGTAGTGATATGTATGTTTCCTTAATTACTGCTTTAAGGGAATCCATCAAATTCAATATATTGTAGTTTATGTTCATTCAGTTCAAAATGTATTCTCATTTTTAGCTCTTTTTTTCTTTAACCAATGAGCTATTTAGAATTGTGTCATTTATTTTCT
Organism: Mandrillus leucophaeus; assembly: GCF_000951045.1. Classification (NCBI taxonomy): domain Eukaryota; kingdom Metazoa; phylum Chordata; class Mammalia; order Primates; family Cercopithecidae; genus Mandrillus; species Mandrillus leucophaeus. Next base: position 2,137,214 of record NW_012105498.1, on the reverse strand, counting down.
TAATATTTTGAGAGTTTCCAGAGATTGTTCTGTTATTGATTTTCAACTTAATCCTATTATGGCCAGAGATTATATTTCCCATGACATGAATCTTTTTAAATTTATGAAAATTTGATTTCAAGTTCAAAATATGTTCTATCTTGGCAAAGACTATTTGAGCCCTTCAAAATGTGTATATTTTGCTGTTGTTGAATAAAATATTCCATAAAGGTTTATTAACTCAAATTGATGCCTAGTATTATACAAGTCTTCCCTATCTTTACAAATTTTCTCTTTGTTCTATTAACTATTTAGAGAAAGCTGTTGATATCTCCAGTTATAATTGTGGATTTTTCTGTTTCTACTTGCTGCCTTGATCTTCCCAGCAAACCAATTCTGTCTTCTCAACTCAGCAAGTCCTCTGGCCACAACTGGATTCCTCCTCTCTGGAATATCAGAGTCCACCTTGTTTGTTTCTTTTCTCTCTGCATCCATTGTTTTTTGTTGTCTCATGTGCATTCTTGAAGCCCATTCTTTCCTATATTTTGTACTTTTGTTGTTGTTGTTGTCACTTTAGGTGGGAATGAAAACCCAGGCCCTGTTACTCTATTTTTACTGGAAGTGCAATTGTCATGAAGTTACATTTAAACCATTCACCAGCAGAAAGCACTCAATGTATGGCAATCCCACCATACAAAAGTACCGTTAGGTATTCTGAGGTCTGCAGTATAAGTTAGAGCATCGTGACATATTTAGATGTGATAGACATGTAGCCTAGTGACTGAGTGTTTAACGGAAAAAATGGTAGCAATTATTTATCAAGCATTGTGCTAACAGGAAGAAAATACATACGCTCCACTTGTGGGCAGAGACAGTTGCACACTGAGTGGTAGTGGAAAAGAAACAGAGGATTGACATAATATTACATTTATCTTTGTGTTCTCTATTTCTAGCACAGTTCTTGGCACATAGTAGAGCTCAATAAATGTTTGCTAAACTGAGTCAAATTGAACTAAGTAAAATATTTGATAAGGTAAATATTTGATTTATAGTGGAACCCACTTGAACTTAGAAAGTAAGAAGTTTAGAACTTATGAAAGTGGGCAGGAATGCAAAACACATAATATATGCTTAATGAAAAGTAATAATTCAGTAATATAACCTAAATGATTGAGCCACCTAGGGCCTCCGAACATATATCAATGTGCCTATTTCAAACAGTGAGGAATAAACACATAGAACTTATCACCTCAAGAGGTTTAAGAAGATTTTCACTGAATTTATGAACATGAATTATCTGTGAGTTGGTTAAAGGTAATATTGGTTAGCATCAAGAATAGCAAGCTATTAGTTTTCAATCAAGAATAAGCTCAAATTTGGTCTAAATCTGAATTTTAAGCTGGGTAGTCATTGATTTACAATTTTTTTCTTGGTGTCACATTTCTTCCAAAACAATAATCAATGAAGCCTTTCCCACCCTGTACCTTTGCTGTACCTTTCCTTTCTCAGAATTTCCCCTATATCTGTCTGACCAAATACTACCCTAACAACAAGCTCTAGCAAAGTGCTAAGTCTTCCATGATGCTGCCCTAATTTCCACCATGGATATTATCTCTTCTTTTCCTTTGCTTTCTAAATAGTTTATGCTACCTCTTTTATGGCACTTACACTTTTTTAGACTTGCCTTTTTGTTATTTGTGCTGATTTGCCATCCCTTCTATTAGACTCTCCTTAAAGGTAGAGGCAACATCTGATGTATCCTTTTGTCCAAAGTACTATCAAAAATTATAGCACGGCTGGGCGCGGTGGCTCATGCCTGTAATCCCAGCACTTTGGGAGGCCAAGGCAGGCAGATCACGAGGTCAGGGGATCAAGACCATCCTGGCTAACATGGTGAAACCACGTCTCTACTGAAAATACAAAACAATTAGCCGGGCGTGGTGGTGGGAGCCTGTGCTCCCAGCTACTCGGGAGGCTGAGGCAGGAGAATGGCCTGAACCCGGGAGGCGGAGCTTGCAGCGAGCAGAGATCGCGCCACTGCACTGCAGCCCGGGAGACAGAGCGAGACTTAGTCTCAAGAAAAAAAAAATTATATATATATATATATATATGGCACATGGGAGATGACTGATATGTTTGTTGGATAAATGAATAAATGAATGAATGCAAGATTCAAAGGGCACTTTTTAAAACAGTGTTTCCACACACAAAGACTACGAATTCTTTACCTTTTTTTTTCCCCCAAAAAACTAAAGAGAAGAGAATTTTTAGGAGATGCTCTTTAAGGGAAAGAAAAAGGAACCTGATAAACAGGAGGTGGGAAAAGCCTAGAAGATCCAGCAAGTGGGGTCTGGAATAATGATAAATATTTGCTTAAGAATTTCGGACAGGATTGACTGGGATTTTGGAAGGTAACTTAAAAGACAACTTTTTATTTTCCTGTTGTTTCCTGAGAAATTCAGAACACTTACTAGTGAAGGAATATTTTCTGAAAGTTGTGGGCTGACTGGTCGACAATGCATGGAGAAGCAGCATGTGGTTGGGGCAGATGGGAGACTATAAGGGCAGGAATGAAGGCAGAGGAGGGACTGTGGGTGTGAGCTGAACAGAAGAACACCATGAATGAGAAAAAGAGAAATTGGTTGAATTGATATTGAAAAACAAACTGTCTAATGGCAATAGCCTTATGGTGTGTACTCATGAAGTATTAAGGAAAAACAATTTCCCTACAAATTAGGTAAAATTTACAAATTAGGTAAAGATTTTGAAAGATCAGTTCTACTTTTCATTCCTTCAGTTCAAAATTGAAAAGTAATGAAGGTAAGAGGAAAACTTCCCTGGTGTCAGCCTTTGAGACTTTAACACTACAAGGGCATTAGTATGAACCAATCCACCATCATCAGGGTACAAATGCAGGAAAACTAGGTAACCCAAATCGTGCTGCTCTTCCAAAAATAATACAGGGAAAATATTTCGTGTATGTTACCAAACTGTTTTCTACAATTTGTACCTTGTTTGGTCTTCCTTGGATTTTCTAGGTCAATTAAATGCATAATTTATTATGCTGTGAATTTCTCTCCTTTTGCCTCTTACCTCTTCAAATGCTTGAGTAAATATCACCATTGTTGACTGTGGAACCAGTCCTTAGAGTACAGATTCTTTTGGAACTTTCAAGGGCTCTGAGAATCACCTTCCAAGATGCCTTGCCTCCTAGCTCAGCAATCCTACAGTGACATTAGGTACTGGTGGAGCCTCACCTCCCTGTGTAGGTACCGTCCTTGGTGAAGGGAATTGAGAATATGTCCCTAAATTCTGTTCATATTTTATTTCATGCTTATATGAGTCTTTTTTGTTGTCAAAAGTGCACACGCATATTTCTTTGGAATTAACACATTCCAGCCTACTCTCATTTCCCGAGAACATTTAAAGACACGATTCTCCTTTTATTATCTATGTAAATTTTATCTAGACTAAGGAATAAAAGTGACTTTTCTTCAATACATAGGCAACATAAAGTTCTTCTAATTACTCTTACATTTTAAGATACCTTCTGTCTTGTCTTTAGAGATAATCCCAGATAAACAACTTATAGTGCCATTAAGGCAGTAATACTCTGTAGGTGAAGAATATGTCACATCTAACTCTTACCTAAACTGAGAGGAGAGTTGGACATATTAAATGACACTGTGAGTATGCATGTATATAGTTGTATTTCTCACACAGCAGACGAGTGCAGACATCTGTATACGTACATAGACATGTGTATATAACCTACTCCCTTCGATGTTACTACTTTTCACAAGCTACTTAAATTCTGCCTCCATGACCTGCCACCCAAATCTTCTGGTAGGAATATTTTTTCACATTTCTCTTCTTCCTACTTCTTTCCCCCCACACACTTATGGTATATGCCGTTTCACCAGACCCGTGTGAAGACAGGAGAACACTGATGGGATTGCTTTTCACAAGTGTGGGAATGAAAATTCTTCCCAATGAAAACATCTGTCTCTGTTCAAGTCATGCCCAGTTATCCCCCAAAAGAAATGTTCTGATTAACTTTTTTTTTAAGTCTTAAGATAGCAGTTTGTGTAGCAGATCTAATTAAGAAGTTTATGTAACAGATCTGCAGGGTTTTTTTTTTTTTTTTTTTTTTTTCCCTCTTCAACTGGGTTCTATGAGCTCAGTTTGAGTGTTACCAGCTTTCGCTATGCAACGGCCAAGTGCTTCTCGGGCTGAGAATTACCAGCTTTTGTGGGATACTATTGCTTCTTTAAAACAATGTGAACAAGCTATGCAACATGCATTTATTCCGGTAAGGAAAATTTTCTTTTATTTTCCTAGGGATTCTTTTATTTATTTTTCCTTTTTCTCCTGTTGTATCTATAGAGAAATGTATGTATTCTGTACATTTGACGACCATGGTTATTTTCTCTGTAGTTCTCGTTCAGGCTAAATATATGGTTTTTCTCTGTATAAATTCCTAATTCTTAATATGTCCAAACATTAATCAGTGAGAAAGAATAAACAGTGGTCCATTCAAACTCATCCCACTGAAGACAGTAGTTTCTAATAGTGGCATGTACTAAAGAAAGGAAACAATATTAATATTCCATATATTAATGTTTGAAATAAACTACAATGTTTATTTCCCCATTGGTTTCCCCAGAGCTACTTGAATATCTTTTGCAGTTAGGTTTGATATATAGATCAAGAAACCAAAATTGCTATTCTTTACTCCAAGTAAAACCCACCAAAAAAGTTATCTTGAAAAGTATAATTGCTTCTTTAGTAAAGTAGTGATGCAATATTTAGATTTTGTAAAAATGTCCAACAGAAGTCGTGTATAGCTATATAAAGTGAATTAGTGAATCAGTGTCATTGTGTTTTATTTTGGAGAAATAATGTTTGTACTTATAATTTATTTAACCAGAGGAATCAGGCTGGCTACATTTGATAGGCTGAGATAAGGTAAATAGGACTACCAAGAAGAATATTAAAATATTCGATTATTTTCATTAGATCTACTTTGGAGAATTGAGATCACCAATTAGCTATGAGAGAAGATTCTTAAAAAATAATCTCTGCTAAAATTTATTTGGTACTCTCTCAAGAAAAACATTATTTCTGACAGAACTCAAGAGATATGCTTCTTTCAATAGTTGGAATAAATCTTCCTTGAAGTTCACGTTATTTTCAAGTGACTCAAGTTAGATGCCATCATATTTTTCTCTGTAACTTGGAAATCACCTAAATGTCACAAACACTGGGCTATATTTGAAGCTCTTCTAGTTGAACCACTATATTTTACTCGGATCACAGGAAGTTGATCCTGACTATTAAAGACATAAAGCTCATATAATTTTTGTAAGAAGACTAAAAAACTAATAGTGGGAAACTCTCTAAATCATATTATTATAAGGATCCTGCTTTGAACTAGAATCTAGAAAGTATAGTTTGCTTCTCTTATCTTTATGACACTTCTCTTCCTTTTTTTTTTTTTTTTTTTTGTTGTTGTTGTTGCTGTTGTTGTTATTATCAAAGTGTGATATTCCTTGTGAAGCTCAAGTATTTCCTCTCTCACGGAGCCATCCCTGGCCGTGCCGGGTTATCTTCCCCCTTCTTGATTTCTTGTGTGCACCTCTGATTTATCACCTAACATTTTATTCTTAAGCGTTTTCCTCTCAGTCTCTCTAATTATATTGTAACTTTTGGGGTAATTGTGAATAGGAAAGTAAGTTGGAGAAAGGAACTAACATTTATTAGTTTGTGTTCTTGTTGTCTTGTCTTGAACTCCTTAAATATTGAAGTGCATCTATTCCCAGTGTCTAGCACAGCGCCTGGCACATAAAGAGTGCTTGTTGAGTATGTGAGGAATGAGGAATGACTAAATCAACCAACAAGAGTCTCCAATTTCCAATTAATGCTTGACATTTTTCATTATTAGCTTTGTCTTTACTGATCGCATAGAATTATTTCTACTAAAGCCCATCTGGAGAAAACTCAGAAACCTTGACTATAGCATTGTGGTGGTGTAGTGGTAGGGGCAGGGATGTGTTAATACATGGAATAGACCTCTGTGGGTCCAGATAACCTTGGATTCAATTCCCATAATTCATGGGCTATTCTTTCATTGATTCCAGTATATGTTTCCAGTTTTCCCTACTTCACACATGCATAAAATCATGCCCAAATTATCATTCAGGTTTGCTTTATTTTTGACTGCTCTAAATCTTTTCAGAACATATTGGGAATTTGACAGTATCTCAAGCATCTTCCAAGTCTTTATTAAATATATGATTATATCATCACAATTTCATGAGAGCTTCTTTTAGAAAATATCGTCATTATTAAAAATATTATCAGTTAAGAATAACTCTTTATAAACTCACCCTCAATTTATTTATTTGTCAGCAGAAAAAGTACTCTATTTATTCCCTGCTTTATGCACTTTTTAACTCAATGATATATATTTCAGGTACACACATGTATTTACACTTGTATGGAATCATTAGATACACTTCATTGTTTACAGTGTCCTAATAAATCCTAAAGTATACATACCCTATCATGCTGAGTTTATTATATTAAATAAATGACAAATATAGGGCTCAAGTAATTGCTTCCTTTAAAATAAACCTTGTTCTCTTTTAAATCAAATACTTGAAAATGAACAATGTGTATAAAGTATAGTCACATATTGATGTCGTTGATCTTAGCAGAACTGACCTGAAAAGGTCATAAGCAAGTAAATGCTCTTCTGTGCATCTACTGTGAGTGTGGATTCCTAACACATCATTATAATGCAGAGCCACCTAGATGGTCTGGATCATCTCACTCACACACCATAAGCTATAGATCACAACTGGTTTCTCAGTCAGTGTAGTTCTGTGAACTAACAATAAACCTGACATAAAATCTCAAGTCATTATATAATCTGCCCCCAGGGAACCTCCCATATAAAATTCATATTGGTGAAAGGAACCTTAAAGCAACTGACACCTGGATAGTGCTGCACAAAACGTCTTCAGAGAAGAAGGAAACCAAACTACAAAGTCCCTCAAAGTTTCAGGATTTGATTTCACATATTAGATCCTGCTCTAGAGTGATAAGATGGAAGTAAAATCTGGAGTCTTAAGCAAGTTCATCTGCTGGATCCAAGAGCCACAAGTGCAAAACAGCAACACAGAACTTTTCTTATCTTTTAGCCTAAGTGTCTGGAGAATGTAAGCTCCTAAATATTTACTAAATGCATGAATTATAAAAAGGTCTCATGAAATATTTTAAATTGGTTCCATCATTAGGGGCATAAGGGCATTCTTCTAGGCAGTCAGTATTTTTGGATATTAGGCAAATCAAAGGGTTTGCAATTTTATTCAAATGAGTAGATATGCTTATTTTAAAAAAGCCTCATAATTAGTAGTTCTTTTTATAGAGACTTGCCTGTGTTTTTATTCATTTGTTAGTTCAATCAGTTCACTCACATTTTCTGGAGCCCCTACTATGTGTCAGATACTATTCTAGACAGGACAAGTGCCCAAAAGTAAACTTAAAACTTATTTGTGACATCATCACTTTGTAAGAGAGATAGTATTACCAAATGGTGCCCTAATATCTCTTGATGCAATGTGCAAATTTGGTTTTCCTTATACTGCTAGTAATCTTATCCGGATTTGATTAAAACATTCATATGGGGATCAGTGGGTCGTAAGTACAATTCTTATGCTCATCTTGCTGCTAGACTTGGAGCTTCTGTCAGTCAAAAAGCAGTTGCAATACTATTCATTCATTCATTCATCTCGGAAAAACTTATTCTGACCCTAATGTGAAGGTTATGCAGCTGATTAAGCATTGGGAGAAATGTAAACATGTATAAATCAGGAGAACCCCTGATTGGAATTCTGCCCCCGAGAATTTTCAAATTGATTTGCAAATCACTGTAATACTATATGCAAAATGTAGAGTACCCTAAGTGTCTATGAATTACCACAAGAATTCAGAGAAGGGGCAAGCTTCATGGAAGGCTATCTCAGCTAGGTTTGAAGGTTAAACAGAATGTTGACATTCAGTAATGATGGAAGAAGAGGACATTCCAAGTGGAGGAAACAGAAAAGGCACTTGTTAATAGTGTAAATACAGTCCATTTTTCCATGTGTTCATCCATTCAACCAATACTTATTAAATACCTTTTATGTGTCAGAAATTAAGATATGCCTGGACCATCTAATAATAAATAGGACACGGTCAAATCTTGCCCTGGGAGCATTTACCTTCTAGTGGTGGGGACAGACATTAAATAAACAGTTACACATATATCTCTATTGCATACTTGAATGCTATCTTAGGCAAGTTGTTTAGAGTGTTTCTCACAATTGCAATTCAATATTGCATGTATACATACACAGATACACATCAATTATCAGAAAGTGTAGCAACAGTAGATACGTTTTCCGTCACTACAAACAAAAGAAATAAAACATCCTCCCAAATATGCTGTAGTTTTTAAATACAATTCATTTATCCAGCAAACAATGAACACATCCTGCTTGCCACACCCTGGACTAGGTACTCGCAGTTTAAAAAGTAATAGTTAATATTTACTGAGCAACAATTTCATATCATGCACTCTTCCAAGCATTTTACATGTATTATCTCAAGTCTGTCAACAACTTCTGATGTAGGTACTATCATCTCCATTTTACAAAGCGTAAAAAAGAGATGAAGTCACGTAGTTAATAAATGGAATGATTGGTCCTTGAACTCAGTGATCCAACCTCAGAGCCCATTTTCTTAATCAGCTCACTAGAGTAAGAAGAAAACACTAAAACCAAGATAACTGTATTGCAGTGTGATTAGGAGCAGCAATTAAAAGATGTGCAAACCATGGTAAATGCAGCAAGGAAAGAGTGATCCATCTGCTTGGGATGGAAAGGAAAGATAATCAAGGAAGGCTGGAAAAAGGAGAAAAGTCTTGAGACAGTTTTGAAATAGGGGTTTACAAGATGAGGGAGGTGAGAGGTTAAAAACTGGAACAAAGGCACTAAGGCATGAAAGAGCAGTATGAAATGAGAATATGTTACTAACTTTCTCCAACTCGTGATCTGACACTTTGAACATTACAGAAGAAGCAAGGCCAGAACAACCAGGATGAGAGCTGGGTCATATTTAAGGTCAGGAATTATACAGGTAAATCATAAAAACAACACTAAATAATTCAGGCCCACAGACAAAGGCACTGGAGCCTCAGAAGAGAACCTCAAGTTAAGAAAGAAATGATTTTCAGAAACCTGGCTTAATTATCCCTGCTACCTGTGGCCTGACCTACAGGTTGACAATGGTGCCTAGAATTGAGGATATATCCATGGAGAAGCAGAGAATGTTTGTGCACAGATGTGAAAGATTGAAAGAAATGTAGAAAAAGAAAAGCAGATGAGAAACGATGTGGTCTCAAAGAAAGAGACTGAGAGAAATGAGGTAAGATAGGCTGGACTGTGACTTTCTGGGTCCCCCCAAACTCCCAGTTCTTAGTTCCAGTTTACCAGGCAGCTTGCCTTGCTGTGCTTCTTGTCCTTTTAGCCTGACAACAACTTCCAAATTTTGCTTAAGCCAGTGCAAGTGGATTTCTATTCTCACAGCCACAGAACTTTAAGATAGGGGTCAGTTAGTGACTAGTGGTACAGGGATAGGATACAGTGCTACTAGAAGAGGTGGGACAGAACTGAAGAGAAGACAGACAAATCAACTGAGAACACTGGTTTTCAAAGTGAAGTTGTATCCTTCAGGACTTAACTCCTATCCCCTTCCACAAGCCTTCCCTTTTGCCTAATAACTAAAAGGCATGCCTTCTCCCTCCTTACTTCAACCCTGATTAACACCCCTCTGAGGAAAAATAAGAATAGGGAAACTTCTTACCAACTGCTTTAATCTATACTTTTGTATGCAGTCATCACAATACCAACATGAAATGACCCATTGTTACTATCTACATTTTAGAGGATCAGTGGGGTTAAGTACCTTGTTTAAAATCATGTGGCCAGTAAGACAAGGAGGGAACTTAGGTCTTGTAACCATAATCCCATCTGCCTTTCTTCATGCCTGTCATGGGACTTTGTCCCTATTTCTCTCGTGCATTTTTTTCTGCTTTGGATTATAAGCATTTGGGAGGTTTCTTTTATTTCCACATGACACTATGAATTCCTTGCAGGGCAAGACTATGCACTTCTCCTCTTCCTACTTTCTGCAGTGCCAAGTGTGGTGTCTTAAGTATGTTCACTAAGTAAATCTGCACAGATGGAATGATGAATACTTAAGAAGGGAGAATTTAGGCAACAATGAAATGATAATGAGGAAATTATCCTTCTTGCCTCAAATAAATTCTTAAACTCTGTCTCCTGAGCTCCAGCATCACATCCACCGACTCTGCCTCTCTGGTCCCTGGATGTATAGTTTGAACCATCATATGTTGAGGTCAGCTCTAAATAGGATTTGATCAGTGATGACTTTCAGTCCCAGTTCATGGTGTTCCAAGTGTGTTTTGTCCTTTCTGGATTCTAAATATTACTTAATCCTCATCATCCTCATTCATTATAACTCATCATCCTCAATCATGCTGGATTCATTTCCCTATTTCTTTCCTCTTAACCTCGCTTTGCATTTGTTTAGTAATACCCCAATTTTTAGTCCATTTCCTTCTGAAGAATATGAACAAGTCTATTAATGGAATTTCTATTAGTATAGGAATAAATATGACACTCAATCTATGGAGATGTTCAATTTAAGGCAGAGCAGGGAACTACACCAGAAGCGACCTGGATAATTACAACAGCTTGGGACTGCAAGAACATTTGCAGATTGCTGGTAAAGTGGAATGAAATTGTCACTTTGGGTTTTTAACAAAAAAGCAAGAGCCTGCTATCTTTATATCTTCCTCACTTGTGAAGTTTGCATTTTCTTTGACTACTGGTCTTGTGATGCCTGTGCATATACATCTGGAGGCCACGAAAAACTACCACCAGGTGCAGGGTGCCTTCTTTGTATTCCAGTATTGCTCGTTATAAAATGTTTTGATGACTCATTAAAATGAAATATTATCATTGATATATGTTATTATGCAATAGAGTAAAACTTATATTCTGCCACTTCCACTTTCCATACCCATCCCGGGAATTGCAAAAATAGAACCCCAAGCTTATTTGTTACAGAACAGAAAAATAGACAGCTGTTCAGAGTTAATAATGGCAGTCCTCTTCCATGTAGCAAACCAAAATTTAAAAATATACACACATTAAAACCTGAAAAGCTTTAATGAGCTAATACTAGATATGTTATATTTGTTGAAGCTTCATTTAGATATTTTTATTTAGCAAGAAGATGCTTAGGAGCAATGGGATTTCTCATTTTCATCATGTAGAGTTGAAAAAAATTATACCAATGTTTTACACTTGATGCTGCTGCTGCTAAGACTACCTCTACTACTACGACCTATCTTCCTTATATTTATTTATTGTATTACAATTTTCAAAGTAGTATAAACTAGATTACTTCTCGTTACAACTTTCACAATTAGGCAAGACAAGTTTTCTTATCTTCATAGTAGTTATACGAAAATTAAAGCTTAGAAAGTTGAAATGGCCAGGATCAACAATGGTTAAACAGTAAGACATAATGTAGTAGGACTAAAATCTGAGTTCAGTTTTTATTCTGATTCAGAGTTTCAGCTACTTGAAGGATCCTTCTTCCACCATTTGCTATCTTGGATAAATTACTCAAATTATCTGAGCCTAAGTTTCATCCAATGTAAAATTAGGTGTTATATGTAACTTTCTAGCATTGTTTGAAATCTAATAAAATAATGTGAATTAAACTCTTAACACAGTGCCTGACCAAAAAATGTGCCCAGTAAAGGTCGTTATTACTGTTGCTGCAAATTTTTAAATGTTATCCCAAATATATACATTTACAAATTGCATAATGTCCTTATATATGGCTACATTTGCTTCTTGAAGAACCACATGATATTGACTAAATAATAATTTTTAACATCTATACATGAATAGAAAGTTTCAGAGAGATTAAATTAATCAGCTAAGATCATTGTAGAAGTGAGGACAAAGGTCTTAAATCCCAGACAGATAATCCAAGTTCTAAACTCTTTTATTACTACTTTTATGATATTCAAAATTAGGCTAGCATTAAAATCAGGAATCATACAATTTTCATTATAGTTGCGTACAACCTTAGAAATAATTCAGAGAGTTAAGTGACTTGACTAAGTTCTACGGGGTCACAGTCAGTCCTAGAAGGCTCGTCTGCTAAATCCAAGTGCAGGACTAGAAAGTGCTCATCCTGTAACATAAAAACAAGATACAAAAGTTCTTATCCAGTATGAGTGGGTGAGGAGGAGTCATGAGATGATTGCAAATATATTTATGAGGAAGTTACCATCTCCTTTCTAGTTGGTTAGGGAAAGCCTTTATAAAACAAATGAAGGTTCCTGAGTACCTGGGATTACAATTCCAGTGGATAAAGGAGTCTGAGAGCACAGAAGAGAGAGTCCCAGCCTGGGAATCATCATTTCACACTCCAACTTGTGACAGAGTTTCCACATACCAGAAAACAACCTGCTCCCAGTCCTCCTCCTCCTTTTTTCATTCTTTTCTCTTGTTATTTCCCCATCTCTCCTCTAGCCCACAGCAACAGATAATATTCCTCCTTCTTTATGTTAAACACAGAGTTGTAGCATTGTGCCAGGCCTACTAGGAGGTAAATTGAACAAGCATTATCCTTGCTTTATAGAATAATTGAAAGTAAGAAAGTCACCGGAAAACTGAGAAAGCATGAGTAACGTAGACACTGCCACTGTGGGAAGCTAGAACAGCTGTGGGGCTAGGAACTGGTTGGCATTTTAGATCCAGAGATTTGTAGGCTCTTGGCTTGTAGAACAAAGACTTCATTGCCTAGTTGATGACAATATACAAACACATCTGCAGAATATATTCTTTGGCATCAGCAAATGCCAGCAGTATTTAGTGAACCTCTATTTTTCTAGTCCCCATTCACTTCTTCTTTTTATGTTATTTTTCTCCATGTTTTTCCTCATTGGAAATGATTCCAAATTGAACATTAATTTTGAAGAAAAATGGGTTGAGGGGAGATTCTTAGACATACAGATGTTATCAGAATTTAAAATTAGAGAAAATGAAACTAAAATATTCTCTATCCTGTTATCTTGTAATGTGCACCCAAGTGCCATTGTTTAGAAACAAGTCTTGGAACATCCTCCAGGCCCACCATAAACATGAGCACATTGTAGATTACTAATGGATAACAGTAAACTAACTCATACTTCATCTTTGCCTCTCTCCCTAACGTTTCCTCTCACACAAAAGAACCATTCTAGATATAAAATATTTTAAGACTTTCTCTATGGCTTCACCTGTTATGTTTCAAATCTTAGTGTATGATCTAGTGTCAAATTATGGTGAGTAGGGGAAAAATGAAGGCAGAACAATTTTTTTTCTGGAGTTATAGCTTATGTAAAATGGATAAAGGCAAGAATGGAATAATTCTTAGCTTCACTTCAAATCTTTTTTACTCTTTATATAGAAGAGAACTCCTTGCTGCTGATTACATGGTTCTTAGGCCAGAAAATTAACCTGTTTACAAGAAAAACAAAACATGAACTATGAACATAGAGCAAGAGGACCATATATAGATTTTTGAGGTGCCTTGTCTAAGGCATACAGGACATTATCCTTCAGCCAAGTCATTAGAAACCAATTTATATAATTGTTCCTTATCAAATTTAACTTTTGTCTTTTATTTCTGCATGCTTTTCTTAATGTTCTGTCTTCTAGCTTTTTATGTCTGAGTGGTAAAAACAGATCATTTCCCAGAATGAAGGGTTATACAGCATCCCTGCTTTCTTTACAGTATTTCCTAGTAGGATGAACTTTACAAGGGTAAAATCAGATCCTTGATGAGAAATGGACTATTAGAGGTCATTTCACTTTTTATTCCTTAAAAAATAAAAATAAATGGGGAGACTCAGTAAATGCTGAATTACTGAACTTACTGGGTCTAAAACTAATGTCTCCTGACTCCCTAGTTCTGCTGTCTTTATATTAGGAACATAATTCCTTGACAGGAGTGTGGTTATTTCCAGGGAGACAGAGTGCCTGATTTTTTTATAGCCATGCAGGAACCACCTGGGTTGTCAGGTTGATTCCATTACAAATGACTCAAAACTTTATGTTTCTATTAAAAATACAAATACTATGCAGCCATAAAAAGGAATGAATAAACAGCATTTGCAGTGACCTGGATGAGACTGGAGACTATTATTCTAAGTGAAGCTACTCAGAAATGGAAAACCAAACATTGTATGTTCTCACTGATATGTGGGAGCTAAGCTATGAGGATGCAAAGGCATAAGAATGATGCAATGGACTTTGGGGATTTTAGGGGAAGAGTGAAAGAGGGGCAAGGGACAGAAGACTACAAATATGGTGCAGTGTATACTGCTCGGGTGATGGGTGCGCCAGAATCTCACAAATCACCACTAAATAACTTACTCATGTAACCAAATACCACCTGTACCCTAATAACTTATGAAAAAAAAATTTGATTATGGAGTAAAGGATGAAAATTGCATTCATTTGTAATATAAGACATGAGGCTTTGAATAAATGTCTAGTTTTGGGTAAATCTTTGGGGATATGTTCTCACATTTTGTCTGGAAAGTTTGAGAAATGCTGTAGATGTCATTTTGCTTTGTCATGATTTTTGAGTTCTTAGTTTTTTTCCCCAAATCCCATGCTTCCTCCCACCTAACTTCTCCTGAAACGTACAGTGGAATAGTAAGTTAGAGGAAGTAACACTGCCAGCAGCTACCGTCCTTGTTCCACGCAGGGTAGTGGTAAGACAAGAATATGGATTTGGAGTCAAGAGGAGTGAGGCTTGGCTCCAGCTGGTTATTAGTCTGGTGATCTTGGATAAGTTGTGTTACAGGTCCATGCCTCACTTTCCTTATTATAATCATAATTGGAATATGTACTTCATAGGGTTGCAATGCGGAATAGGGAAGAATAAGCACAAAGTAGCAGTGTATAGTTAGCATAGACAAGTCTTTCTGCTTATATTTTCCTTAATTTTCATGCTCTGCAGTGAATAGCATGGTCTGGAGTGCATGACAGGCTCCAGATGCTCACACATGGACACCATACGGCAGTGTGGTACAAGAACTCGTCACCAGAGGGCAGCATGCAGTTACCCCTTTCTACCCATTTTATCTAATTCTGTTGCCTCAAGAGTTTCTCACGAATTGTAACTCCTGTTGCTGTGACTCTAGTCCAATAGGTCTAAAACTCAATTAACAATTACTGTTTGAGTGTTTGAGTGTGTGTTGTATGCCCAGCACAGTTAGGAGTGTAGGTGGAGTGGCTGGTGAAGAAGTAGAGAGGAGGACCCTGACCTCAAAATGATTACAATTCCTGCAAGGAGACTTGAATATCACACATGAACCAATTAGCTATCAACATGTATAAAAATAGAAATAAATGTTAATTAAGAATGTCAGGGTTTAGTTCTTTCACATAACTTATTCCTTTAATATTTAAAATTCAGTGTGATCTGAAGTAATACAAATAACGAGTGCTTTAAAATGTGGGGAATATGATGTATAGACTGAGTCCTGGAGTGATATGAGTAAAGTGTCATGGAGCATCTGGAACTTTAGATTGTTCTTGCAGGATGGAAATCGTTTGGTTAGAGAGATAAAATTGAGGACTGCAACTGATTTAGGTTGTAGGAGAAGGAAGAAATGAAAACAAAGACATTGTGGTAGGCATGAGCAAGGTATGTGCTTGGAGTAGTAAGGATCCTTGCCTGGTGGAGGAAAAGAGAGAAGAAGGATGGAAACTAAATAGCAATAATTTAGTGATCCCCCATTGTGTAAAAAATCATTATCCATGTACTACGGAAGAAATAAGCCCTACCTTAACCTAAAGAACCAGGTTATTGACAGCTTGCTCCAAATTCTGGCACCTAAATCTGGATAATACAACTGTACTGCTAAGATTATAACTCTTGAGTAGCTTAGCAACAAGGAGCAGATGGTATCCACATGGATCTTTCCAGGAATAGCACCACATGGAGTGAATCAGTGAATTAAGTAGGTATGGTTTTTATGGCATGGGGCACATTGACTAAACCACATTTGAGATTTAAGCTAATGACTCCATTTTTTGTGGGATCTTCAGAAATAATGTGCACAAATAAAGCAGTTAGATTTGTAAAAGCTCAGTGTGAATCAGTGGGGTTTGAGGCATTATGGCCTAATGGTGAAAAGCAAAGGGCTTAGAATCAGAACACCTGGGTTTTATCTCAGTTTTGCTTCCTTCTAGCCATCTGACATTTTGAGAAATTCACAGAATCATTCTGTGCCTCTATTTACTTATCTATAGACAAGGGGAAATTCCATCAATCCTTCTGGGGTTCTGTAAGGGGTAAACAATAAAACACAAGTAAAAAGCTTACCATATTTGCTTGGTACACAGTAGGTAGTTGGTTAATCAATGTTAATTCCCTTTCCTTTCACTATAGAAATTAAATGATTGAATGTGTGTGATATACTTTATATAGCATGACATTGGTGGTCGATATAATTGCCAATTTGAGTTTCAGTGTTGATCTGTAGATGCAGTTTTAGTCAGTAATTTAGTTTAGCCTTTTATACTAAGTGTAAGTAGGTATATGGCGAGCATGCAGGATGGAGATCCGAAGAATCTTCATACTAACAGTTCAAGCAATCCCCATTGCTTCATCAAAATAGGATCGATTCTAGAAAAAACTTATAAAGTAAAGAAAACTCTCTTCGGCATGGGGCACATTGACTAAACCACATTTGAGATTTGAGCTAATGGCTCAATTTTTTGTGTGGGATCTACTGGTCTCTACTTCTGTGCTTCATTCTCCAGGATGCCCCATCATTTCTGCGCTAGGAAAAAAGGGAAGACCAACTCAGCCTATCTGAGGTCTTTAGGATATTCATAGGATATTCATTTATTTTCTGCAAAATACTTTACTACTTTGTATTTTAAAGGAGGATCAAACAGAGATGGTAACTCTCCAGTCCAAGGGGATAAAAAATACAAATGGTGAGTTTTCAAGGATAAGTAAGACAAATTGTGTTGACTAGAACAGACTTTGCTTATCAAATCTTAATAGGGTACAGAAGCAAATGTATTGCAATGGTTAGGATTTATCCACTTTGGAGCCAGGCTACCATTGTCTGACTCTTAGTCCTGCTATTACCAGCTGAATGACCTTGGGCAAGTTACTTAACGTTATTAGTTTTCTTATCTGAAAGTGAGGATAATATTATTCTTATTATTAAGAGTTCAGGCAAGCAGAGTCAAATTGATTTCAAACCAAAACATGAATCTTCCATCCTGTTACCTTGTTTTCTGAGCTAGTCTGGTGTTAAGCTAGGTAGGTAACCATCCAGGCATTTCATTAAATGCTAGGGAAAGGGACCACAATCTTAGCTTCCTCCAAAGTTGCTTCCTTTAGACATCCTGCCACAGTCTGCAGGATGAACTAGCCAAGCCCTCAGGCACTCACATAGTTTATTCAGCACTGTTCCTGCCTCAATAAGACCAGTGGTCTTATGTCTTATGTCTCTGTAGAGCAGGTGACAAGCCAAAGCCACTGGATGATATTAGTAGTTATGACTTAGAGCTGGGCTGGATTGAACTGCACCCACCTAGTTGTCTTGTAGAGAAGGAACTTAAAAGGAGAAGAAAATCTAGGAAAGCAAAAAATAATCTCAGTAATAAGTATAATAACCTAAGAAACTTTTTTTTTTTTTTTTGAGACAGAGTCTCCCCAGGCTGGAGTGCAGTGGCACAATCTCAGCTCACTGCCACCTCCACCTCTGGGGGTTCCAACCATTCTCCTGCCTCAGTCTCCCAAGTAGCTGGGTTACAGGCACCCGCCCCCATGCCCGGCTAATTTTTGTATCTTTAGTAGAGACAGGGTTTCACCATGTTGGCCAGGCTGGTCTCAAACTCCTGACTTCAAGTGATCTGCCCAGCTTGGCATCCCAAAATGCTGGGATTACAGACATAATCCACCATTCCCGGCCTATACATGCATTTTTTATTCAGCTAAATTCTTGAGAAATAGGTTAACTGGAAAATAGCACTGTTCCATTTTTTAAGTGGGGGTTTGCAAGATATTAAGGGACCCAAATACCTCTGATAATTGGGGAATTGAATCAGAGTCAGAACAGTGATAAATTTCTCTTCAGACTGTAAAAGAGAAACTAGCAACTTTCCAGGCAGAAAATAATTGCATTTTCAATTTGGGAGCCTAGAAAAGCTCAGGCAAAAAAATCAGATGTTGGCGTTACCCTTATGGACTCTGGGGTTAGAAAGACATGGGTTTAAAAACTGCTCATGGCACCTCTTAGATTTGTGACTAGGCAAGTGACTTGGTCAATTGGGATCTTCTTTTCTTCCTTTCTTCTCTCTTTCATTCCTTCCTTCTTTCTTTTTAATGAGAACAATAATGTTTTCTTAGAACACTGTAAAAATTAAATGCATTCATATGTCTTCAAGTACTTATAGCATTCCTGAAACATAATAATCACCTTATATATGCTTAATACTTTATTATTATTATTCTTGTTATCCTCAGTTTTGATACTATGTAATTGTGAGATCTGGGTTACATCATATTCTTTGTCTTCATTTTCATGTTTTTAGAATGTAAGGGTGTAATTAAATGTTCCTTAAGATCTCAGCTTTAAAAGTTCTATGATTCTAGAATATATTTGTTCTTCCTATTTTGTTCTTCCTCTCTCACACAACCATCGATGTGTCTTTAATCAGTCAATTACCAATTTATTTGAGGCTTACTCAAAGAATGCCTGAATCAGTCAGTCTGGGTATGCTGGGGCTATTGGCCTTTTCCTACGCATGCCTCCTACAGGCCTCTTCTCATGACACACTGGGCCTCAGCAACTACACCAGAGGAAGGAGGGGAAGGTTCTTGGGCCAGCCAAGATAACGGCACATTAAGTAAATTTAGATTTGAACTGGCTTGTAACTTGTTGATCAACAGTAAAAATTAGGATCTGACCAAGTGTGGTGGCTCACACCTGTAATCCCAGCATCTGGGGAGGCCGAGGCAGGTGGATCACTTGAGTCCAGGAGTTTGAGACAAGCCTGGGCAATATAGCAAAACCCCGTCTCTACAAAAAAATACAAAAATCAGCCAGGCATGGTGATACATGCCTGTAGTCCCAACTACTTGGGAGGCTGAAGTGGGAGGATGGCTTGAGCTTGGGAGGCAGAGGTTGTAGTAAGCCAAGATGGCACCACTGCACACCAGCCTGGGTGACAAGGTAAGACCCTATCTGAAAAAAAAAAAAAAAAATAGAATCCAGACATAACTGGTGAAATCTGTTTTTATTCTAAGGGGCAGTAGAACATGGCTTTGGGGCCAGATTGCTTGGGTTTGAAGATTTACCAGCTATTTACCAGCTGTGTGACTTTGAGAAAGTTATTTAACCTCTGTTTCCTCACTTCTACTTTGAGAATAATAGTGCTTGTCTCATAGAATTGTGTGAGGATTAAATAAGTTAATTTACATAAAGTATTTGCTATATAAGTGCACACTCTTATTATCTGTCCCAGTATTAATATATCAAGGGATTTAGATGTGGCAGGGTCATAATAATACAAACCTTCAAGTCATGATAATTATAGGTTCCAAGTAAATCCTCCAAATAGGAGTAGGGTCCTGCCAGCACCTAGAGATGTGGAACTCCAGTCTAAAAGACTGTGGAAAAGAGGGAAAGGAAAGACAGGGTTTCAGTTCCAATGGAGAACTAAAATGTGATTCAGGAAATGAAGGCGGAAGTCACTTCCCCAACCACCCCACATTTTTCTTTCCAGAGTAAGCCAACATAATAGAGGGTTATGGGGAAAAGTCTAATACACACTACAGTTATCCTGGGTTCAACACTCAGCATATCTAATCTAGTACTTAATGTTAGATGTCTTACTTCAAAGTTGATGGGGTGTGTGGGTAGTAACCTCAATATTCTACTTCCCTAGCCAGGATTAGCATATGATCTGATTGGGGCTCATCCTGATGGCAATCTTCTGTGTGAATTGTGAAGCAAAAAGTCTGCTAGCACGCTATCTAGTAGCTGCCGGTCTAAAACAGCTAATATTTACTTAGAGGTTCTGGGATCTCCAACTCTCATAATGAAATCACACACACACACACACACACACACACACACACACACACACACACGCCCCCACACAGGACTCATTTTCAAACTTTCAGTGGCTTTCATTTTGTTTCAAAATGTCATGCCATACCATACATAAAAGTCATTTATGGGGCCTGTGTCCCTCTAAATAGACAAGAAATCTTGCCCATTCAGTAATCCTGTCCTGTAAGGCTGATAAGATAAGTCAAAAGTATCCAAAAGCAGCTCATATGTTATTCTTGCCATATTTTACCGCCTATTTAAACTGGCGTAATGACAATCACCTGCCTTCCATTTGCATGTCCCAGGTCAGTTGAAATCCCTGCGTAGTTCCTAGTACCATGAGTGTTGCTGTTCATGTCTTGCTGATCTAGTTCTCTCCTTTTCTATCTTACTTCTTAAAAGTCTAGGTATTAGATTAAGTCTTTTGACCTTCCCACTGATTAGTCTACACTTCTTGGAGTTAAGCTTCATGAGAGTGTTTCTTGGCTGACTAGCTACTGTACATTTCCTGCCAATACCTTGCTTGAGGAGGCTTCTTCACCATAGTTGGCTTCATGACCACCTGCCCACATATGTCAGAGGCATTTCCCATATCTGACACTTAACACATATCAAGAGGTAACCATGTTAGTCAAAATCAATGAACTCCTTTGTAAAGTTGCATTCATTTTGTCAGATTCGTTTTATTTAGAGTCTCTTGGAAGCAAGTCAAAAAAGTGTATCTATTACTAGTATAAACGAAATTGTTCATGTAATATGAGAACATTTGTATGTCATATGGAGCCCAAGGATAGGAAAATGGCTGACATTTATTAATAACTTGATCTCATAGTTTAAATTATATCAGTATTCCTTCTGCTTACTTCTTGCTTCTCTGTAACTAGCTGTACTAGTCCCTTTTGCTGAAAACTGGCTTTCTCTGCATGGAAGAGAATGTCATATAAAAGGCAAACAACATAAAAAAAGACTTCATAGTTTGGTTTACTCAAGAAATAGTTTTTTATTTTTCTTCCTCCCTTATAGTTTCAAAAATCTTGCCTAGATGTACATAAAGACAAGTCTTGAAGTTTCTGATTAAAAGAAGATTTTGTTCTAGATTTTTCATAAGTCTCTTTCCAGTTAATGGAAATAAGCATATTAAAGAAGGACACTAGAATCTGCTGAGCCACCAGTTTGATTTCGGCATCCAATTAAAGAGGATATCCAAAAGGAAGAAAGAGAGTATATGGGCAGATGTGGTGGCTCATGCCTGTACTCCCAGCACTTTGAAGGCCGAGGCGGGTGGATCACATGAGGTCAGGAGTTTGAGACCAGCCTGGCCAACATGGCAAAACCGCATCTCTGCTAAAAATACAAAAATTAGCCGAGCCTGGTGGCAGGTACCTGTAATTCCAGCTACTTGGGAGGCTGAGGCAGGAGAATCACTTAAACCTGGAAGGCGAAGGTTGCAGTGAGCTGAGATTGTACCACTGCACTCCGGCCTGGGTGACAGAGTGAGACCCCATCTCAAAAAAAAAAAAGATGGTGTATATGGCAGCGCAGTGTGAAGTGTGGAGAAAATACTTGGTGGGAACTATCAAAGCAACTGGATAGTTGGTTTTTAAGACTCAGAAACAAACTAGATTAAACTAGTTATAACCTCTCTTGACTGTAAAAGTGAACAAAGAATCAGGAGCCAGATGAGCTAAAGGAAGGTTTGGAATTATCAACTGGTGAGAAGAGCACACTCATGGGACATGTTTGGAATTCAACTACACTCTGAAGTCTGGGGTGGGCTGTGAAGGTCCTGAAGCAGGGGAGTGGGAAGGTCTTCAGAGAGCCTGGTGTAGCAGCACAGTGGGGTAGTGTGTCATTCAGAAGAACCTACTGTGGCATCTCTTTGGCAGTCACACCAGGGTGTTACCAATGTCAGATGTATGTGATATATGTTTATTTTGATACAACCTTGTTTGTTCATGCATTTTTAATGACTTTTAGAGAGGTAGGTATTAACTGTGGCTTCTGGATCCTTTTGGCACAAAGAAGGAAAAATAAACTTTCCATATAACATAGATTCCACATAATATAGATCTTGTCCTTTAAGTTCTTGTCCTCTACTTCAAGTGGAGTCCATTCACAGACTCCACATCCTAGAGTTATGAAATTATTATTATTTTATTAAAACTGAATTTAGTAAAGTAATAGTGACTAAACAAAGAAAGAAAGTGATACTGGATATTGGAAAAGTAGTCACAGTCTTGTTGATATCACGAGATTTTGGGGTTCTGGTTATCTTAGAAGTGCTTTACAAAGCTCGCAAAGATATATTACTTTCCTTTATACCTACTTCTATACTTTATCACTACATTTAGTCAATAAATTCTAAGTATTCCTCAATATTCTTTGAGCTCCTTCTATATACCCAAGTGCTGTAGAGAATTCTAGAAAAGTATACAATACGTGTCAATTTTTAGACATATAGTTTTGGAAGGACTAAATTTACATTAAAAAATGAAAAATAGCAACATAAACATACAAAAGTTTTAAATGGCATTATATAGGAAATGGACTTATGTATAAAATTTATTCCCATAACACATTATTATAATCTATAAGAAAAAAAGCAAAGATGGGATGAAAGCCTCAAATCAAATTAATACATATTTATTAATCAAAACTACACTAGAAAATATGGGGAAATGCAGGAATTGCATGTGATATTCAGAGAGCTTTTAGTCTAGTCTTGGATATGAGGCACACTTTCGTGAGTCATGGAAACCAAACAGAAAGCATAGGAGAGATGTCATCAAAACTAAAAACCTTTTTAAAAATACATACTAAGGCTTCACTAGACTGTGTTCAGCATCTAACCTGCAGTATCCTTAGGCATCTTTTGCCTTCAGGGTGGTCTCTGCTTTGTCTAATTCTTATATGGTACTCTAGTATAGAGCTCACATATCACTGCAAACTCATGATAGAACCACCTAGATCCTGGGATTTTGAAGCAGCTTAGTGGGGAAAAATGAATTTTGAGGTCAGAAAAAAACGGTATTCAAATGTTAAATCTCATTTTCACCGAGCCTCATTTTCCTCATATATAACATAGAAATAGTGATAATAATGCCTCATCAATATGGTTTTGTGGAGATTAAATGAAGACATATATGCTTATGTATATATTTAATAAATGGTAATACATACTTAATAATGAGTAATTATTATTATTATTGCTTTTGACATGAGCTGTTTTAGAACCACAATCTAAACAGGCATCTTATTAGTGCAATTGCAGCCACTAACATAGCATTGAGATCTGTGCAGTGTAAACAGTTTACAAGCCATTCAATAATATATCTTTACAGTAGTCTATCTTAAGAGATGCTTACTACTAATAATATTTAACATTAATTCTGAAATTTGCAGTTTACAAAGCACTTTCAACTATATCACCTCGTTTGATCTTCAACCATTTTGGAAAGTTGTTACTACTATTTCCAATCTATAGGGAAGGAAAATTAGTCAGAGAGGGTTAGTGGACTTGCCCTAAGATCACACCACTAGGAAGTCACTAAACCCCCAAATCATACAATCAGAAAGTTGCTAAACCAACCTTGAGCCCATGTCTTCTGACTGTAAACCTCATACCTTTTTCTCTTCTCTACAGGCCTTTTATTATTTTTTTTAGTAAGATCCAGTGAAAAATGCCTTTCTCCAGAGTCTTTACCCACAAGATACATCCCATTGAGAATCATGAAAATATTATGACTAACTAGTTGATCCATTATACAGATATGTATGCCAAGGTTATGTTTTCCACGCCCAGTGTTTTTGGTAAAGACATGAATTTTGTTTTGTAAAACCTGCTGGATTGCTATTTGTTTTATCATTTGATTAGGATCCCACAGAACAGATTGACATTAAAAAGCTGTTAACTCTGTTAACTCCAGAGGGCGCAGCTAATGAAATATCCCAAAATTTGAGCACTTTCCAAAACCACCATGTCGTATAGAAGAACTCTGTATTAATCAGGATGAAAGTATGTCTTTTATCTAAATGAAATCTATAATTTGAGACAAAGATTAAAGATCCTTTGGGGGATAAAGCAAAAGTTGCTGTGAAAATTCTAGAAACTAAAAAGTAAAGATAGCTCTACTCAATATTCATGAAGTTAGATTGGTGGTGCAAATAGAGATTGCAATCTCTTATTTTCTAATGATTTGGCTTGTAGCACTCCTATATCAGTTTTACGCAGTTTCCCACTAAACTTTAAAGAGAATTACTGCAAATCGTACAGTTTTTTTTTTTTTTTTTTTTTTAAAGAAAGTTGAAACTATCCAATATGATTTTCTCTCATATTTGACTGTTAATGTTCTATTTAGGGATTTCTAAGGTTTATGATTAGAGGTGCATAAATAATAAAATACAGCAAGGCATTGTGGCTCACACCTGTAATCCCAGCACTTTGGGAGGCCGAGGTGGGCGAATTACGAGGTCAGGAGTTCGAGACCAGCCTGGTCAATACGGTGAAACCCCATCTCGACTAAAAGTACAAAAGTAACCTGAGCGCAGTGGCGCATGCCTGTAGTCCTAGCTACTCAGGAGGATGAGACAGAAGAATTGCTTGAACCTGGGAGGCAAAGGTTGCAGTGAGCCAAGATCGCACCACTGCACATTCCAGCTTGGGCGACAGAGGAAGAATTCGTCTCAAAAAAAAAAAAAAAAAAGAAAAGAAAAGAAAATACAAGATACAGCATATATATTATGTAAACATAGATGTTGATAAGTGAAGCCTTTTTGTATTGAATATAGCATACTCTCAAAAGGCAGTTTGAAGAAAATAACTATGAATATTGGTTTAGGTTTCATTTTGCTTCCTTGAGAGAGAAATCAAATTCTTTTAGCAAAGTCATTTCATAAACAAATGATACAGGTCAAGTGAGATAGCTCATGCCTGTAATCCAAGCACTTTGGGAGTCCAGGGCAGGTAGATCATAAGGTCAGGAAATCAAGACCATCCTGGTCAACATGGGAAACCCCGTCTCTACTAAAAGTACAAAAGTTAGCCGGCTGTGGCAGTACATGCCTGTAATCCCAGCTATTTGGGAGGCTGAGGCAGGAGAATTGCTTGAACCCAGGAGGCGGAGGCTGCAGTGAGCCGAGATCATGCCACTGCACTCTAGCCTGGGTGACAGAGCCAGAGCGAGACTCTTATCTCAAAAAAAAAAGAAAGAAAGAAAGAAAGAAAATACAAGCTTTAACTCTCATCTAATTTATTAGAAATCCTTGCCTTACACATAGTAGAAATCCTCACCTCCTACACTGTTTTGTAGAATGTAAGAGAAAATGAATGTAAATTCTATGAATGCTTACTTTATTTCTTTATGTGGTAAATGTAACAAACATTTGAGGTGGGGGAAGGTACAGGAAATCTTAGTCATTTTATTTATCCCACTAACACTTGACACAGTGCCTGTACAGGTCCTCAAGAAATGCCTGCTGAGCTCTTTGTTAAATAAGTTAAGCTAAATAATCTGTCTCAGAATACATTATCCATTGTTTAATTTTTTTTTCTATTTCTTTTTTCAGGCCAGTCCTGCTCCTATAATTGTCAACACAGATACTTTGGACACAATTCCTTATGTAAGTAACTTTTTCATTAATACCTTCTTTTAAAACTGTGGTAGAACTTAATTGGCTGAATTTAAATTCAATTGATATTTAGTTTCACCCAAACGAAATAATCTTATGGAATGACATGTAGTTTTGTAAATTTTCTTTTAATAATTTCTAAATCTTGTCTTAGTAATCAAATATTTCCCTCTTTCATTCATGTTTTGCAAAATACAAGGGCCCATCATGTAAAAAAAAAATAGACAACGCTGTTCAAATAGTGTTAGCTTGCTAAGTGGCTCACTGAAAAGAGACTGAATTGCTCATAGACACAAGCAAACTTCTTTGGGTTTCTTATGAAAGGAATATTGAAGTCAATTTCTATGACAGAGTCTGGAACCTAGAGTAAGTAATCAATAAATATTTTTATGGATTTTGTTGGTCTTCTAATAAGAAGTGGACAAAAGTTTTGTGAGGATAGAGCCTACCTATATATAATGAAAGTTATGGTTTTATAAAAGCATGGAGCATGATCAAGCAAATCAATGAAGCTTAGATTCTGTACCTGTAACACAACCACTATAATGGCAAAAGTTCTTGAAGACAGAGTCTGGCTAGGCAGGGAAGATTGGAGACCAGCTATAGGCCACAATGTGGGTGAGTGGTTGACATTATGGAGGTCCAACAAGGCTTTGTGAGTGGGCTGTAGCTGATGAGTGGAGGATAGTGATCAAAGAAGATGGGACAGCCACAGATGCATGCTAGACAGGAGTATGAAGCTGAGAAGGGCTGCCGGGGCAATGGACAAGAACAAACAGATTCCTTCCCTTTGATTAAATGCGTAAAGCACATAAAGCACTTAGAACAGTACCTAGCACAAAGTAAGTGCTTGGTAAGTACTGGCTCTTCGCAGTTTTAGCCCACAGCCTCAAATCCCTTCAATGACCAACCAAATCACAGAAACAAATGGAGCAGTCAGAGTAGGGACTGTGGGGAATAGAAAGCACATGGCCATTTAAAGAGAGCAACTGCCACTTGGAACCTACTGGTGCCAGATCATTTTACAAAATAAGATGGAAATTTGTACATGTTTGCAATTTCTAAATACAGGCAACTAATTTTCAAAAGTGCAAACACTGTGTCTGCCAAACAAAGTGTGTCTAGTCCATAGGCTGCCTTTTGAGAGATGTTACCTCAAAGGAACTGGCAGTCCTGAGCAGGTTCTGCAATCCGGGACTCAGTCACAGGGGAGCAGAATGTCAGAACTGGAGTACAAGGTTGGGACTTGATGATAAGAATGAGGAACTAAAACTGGGACACAGGGTCAGGCCAAGAATAACAGCAAGCTTGACTTAATGCTGAATCACCTGAACTACTGAACTAGGGCTTCTTAAATCTTTCTGCACAAGAATAGTTTGGGACCAGACCGGAAACAAGGTTAAGCTTACTAGAAGGAACCAAGAGGCCCCAACAATGGAAAATAAAGGGCTCTATAGAAGGAAACAAAGCAATGTCTTAAAGGCACCTACATCCACTATTCTCTCACTCCTCATACCTTTCTTTACTTACCAAACATCTGTAACAGGGTATGCCTAACACTGTTGTAGGCACTTAACAAATTTTAACTCATTTAATCCTCATAACAATCCTTTGAGGTAGGTACTATTAATTTCTCCATTTTACAGATGAGGAAAATGAGTCATAAAGAGGTCAAGTAACTGGTTCAAGGACTCACAGTAAAAGGCAGAGTTGAGTCAATCCAGATAGCCTGGCTGTAGAGTTAGAAATGTTATTTAACTTCTAACATGTTTCTTTCTTCCCTCCCTTGTTTTCTGCCTGTCAGCTTGGGAACATAGTTTCCTTACTTACTCCCCTGATACATGCAGATTTGGATGAGAGATAACTTGTCACAGAAGCTTCAATACATTCAGGATAGGGATCCATATATATATGAAGGAATCTTATGTCCCAAAAAATCTCTTCACTATAACCGTTGTCAAAGCATGTGAGCAGTGCCCTCAAGAAGTAGGCCTGGAGCACAGAGTTGATTTTGTAAATAAGACCACTTTCTTGTGGTGGATCTATATTATTTCACATTCTCTTGTTAGGGTTCTGGTGGTGTAACTGCCAGATGCCCTCATGTGGAAATAATTTATCAGTAAGATCTAAGGGTCTTGTGTAGACATGTTCAATTGGTATCCCAATTGATTAGCTAGTAAAATCAGTCACAAATAACAAATTCATCAAATTATTCCTATTCTTCCAAATATCAAGTTTGTATCTGACTTTGACTCCTTCAAAAATTATTTTTATTCAACTTTTTTTGTTGTTATTGTTGAGTCAGTCTTGCTCTGTCACCCAGGCTGGAGTGCAAATGGCCTGATCTTGGCTCACTGCAACCTCCACCTCCCAGGTTCAAGTGACTCTCTTGCCTCAGTCTCCCGAGTAGCTGGGACTACAGGAGTACACCACCATGCCCTGCTAATTTTTTTATTTGTATTTTTTGTATTTTTTAGTAGAGACACGTTTTTGCCATGTTGAACAGGCTGATCTTGAACTTCTGATCTCAGTGATCTGCCAGCCTCAGCCTCCCAAAGTGCTGAGATTACAGGTGTGACCTACTGTGCCTGGCCTAATCAACTTTTTCATACTTAATGGAACCCACTTTGTGCTTCCTTAAGGGTAACGATCTTTATAGTGGTTTGTGAGCAGCTTGATATGATGAAAATGTCCCAATTATCATGGTAGTATGTTCTTAAGTAATGTATTTAATCTCTATGCACCTAAATTAACCTATAAGATAGGACTTATAATACCTGCCTCAGAGATTTTCTTAGCTTCTGGTTGATAGCAGCTAAAGTATTTATCATTTTTTTGAAAAAAATAAACACTTATGAGGTAAAACATGCTAAATTCTAGGAGAATGGTGAATATGAACACCTTCCCCAATGTAGAAAAAACATGAATACATTATGTATTGAAAATGGCAGATTTAGCGCATACTCATTAATGTGGATAAGCTTTGGTTCTTGGCAGAGTCCCAACTCTCCCCTTTGTTCCTGACTCACTGGGTAACCTTGAACAAATTACTGTTCCTTTCACATTCTATTTTCTCATTCCCCAGTGTTCTATACTTTGTTTTCCTCTTTTCTTCCTCATGTTCTAGTTGTTCACATAATTTCAGCTCTATTTAATGAAAAAACTATTTCAGAGTTCCCTAGGGCATTTTAGGCATGTTGCATAAGAACTTTTCCCTCTTAAAAATATTATCAGAATGCCAAGCTGTAACATATATTAAAGTCTTTATAAAAAATAATTTCCTTGCAAGTAAATGTATTAATTTTACTGATTAGCAAATTTGATTTTTGATAGAAATGGTTTTTGTGGAAATGGTTCCTTGGCACAAATGCAAATGACAATTGAACAGCTGCAGGAAATTTCTAGGGTCAAAGGAAATTTTTATGTAAGTGTCAAACAAAATACAAAATATATTTAAAGAGACTTCTTTGTATTAAGGAAGATAAGTTGAAAGACATTAGAGCTTGCATTTATGAAGGGGTCACTGAGGTTCTTACACAAAAATGCCTTAAGTAAGCTCTGTCTTATATGAGGTCATGATATATTAGGGTTGGGTATAACCTTAAATGTGGCATAGTCTAGCTTCTCATACAAAGCAGGAATCTCTATATGAAAATTAAAATCACCCAAGCAGAAACAAGGAGAGAGAGAAAAATTATTTTTCCATTTCAATACTATCTAGTTTCTATTTTTTGCTCAATATTTTTATTCTTCCCCATTACATGTTGAATATTGTTTCATGCCAGGTACTGAAAATATTTGTTCTTAGGGAGCTCAGAGTGATTAGAGCCTGCTTGTGAATCCAGCTCCCTGAAGGTTGACTCAATCAAATAATAATGCTTTACTCTCTGGTACTCTGCAACCAACTGACATTGCGCTCTCCTCTCCTTTCAGTAGACACTTTAGAGTTCAATATTGAACAGCACCCTGACAAATAGTATTCTTTGTGCTTTAGAAAATAAAATTAATCAGAGAGATTCCAGAATCCTTTTTTATTTTGCTCTAACCTTCTCTAATATTCATTTTGTATTTTGGTAATATTCTGACCTCTTTTATACAAATGCACTGTTGAGAGAGGTATACTTGAGAATCATGCATTTTAAATCTGTTAAATAACTTGGAGTTCAATCAACACACACCTTCATTTTAAAGATACAGATTTTCTATATCAACTAGTAAATGGTAGTGCTTGATCTACCATTTACTATTACCTCATGTAGTTGCCAATTTTTGGTGTGTAACCACAACCAAAAAATCAGTGGCAATGAGCATTTTTTTCTTCTCTATTTATCAGTTAGGTAGGACAGTTGCTTCAGGCTACAGAATGCAGTATTCTCACCTTATCTATTGTATCAGGAGACTTGATACATTCCAAGTCTCCTGATGGATGCCTGAAGCTGCAGATAATACCAAACCCTATATACATGAATTTTCCATCTTAACTATCAGGCACTGTGGCCATAACTTTTGCAGTTTGGGGTACAACAGCAAAACTAGCATGATTCTATTTTTCCTTCTTCACAAGTTCATGGATGAAAGATTCATTTTTCCTGTAGATCTTAGCAACTTCAGCATACAGTATTTTCTCTTCTTTTTTTTCTTAAGTCAGGAATTTTCATGTTTTCCCTTAAAGGAAGCTTTTTAGGGCTTCTCCTAAGCATATCTGAATTGTCAGCATCACTATTCTTGTGCTTTGGGGCCATTATTAAGGAAAATAAGAGTTACTTGAACAGAAAAACTACCATACAAGGATAGTCAGTTTGATCACCCAGACAGCTACTAAGTGAATAAAGGGCAGGTAACATCTGCAGCACAGATACCCTAAACAAAGAAATGACTCACATCCTGGAAGAGATAGAGTGGGACAGTGAGAGATTTCATCACACTACTCAGAACAGCAAGCAAGTTGGAACTTATGAATTGTTTATTTCTGGAATTTTCCATTTAATATTTTCAGACAATGGTTGACTGTGGATAACTGAAACTGCAGAAAGCAAGACCACAAATAAGGGTAGGGGCAGGAGGGCGGGTCCCGTACCAGGTTGGCTGAGGCATCTCTGCTTCAGAAGTTTCATTCTGGGAACCAGGAGGTGGGACAGTGGCTATCCAGGGTATGTTATTCATATTGTTATAGTCAAAGGACAAGAAATCAAGCCCATGACACAAACACAGTTAAAGCTTCTGCTCACCTTACATCCACCAACACCCAATTGGCCAGAATAAGTCATGTTGCCAAGCTCGAAGTAGGGAAAGAGTGAGTATTTGCTAAACAATAAACTAGTACATCAGGGCCTTAAATAAAGGGCTAAGAATCTGTGTATGTCCCTTTATGAGAAAAATAAAAATAAAAACAAAGCAGATATAAAATAAAAAATCTTGTACTTTGTATTGGTAGGTCGATGGCACTAAACAAAGTATCAGAGGGACCTGGTTCAACTGATAGGGAGAGTGAGTGTGTAGATTATTGTGTGTTGTCTAAGGGAAAATATTCAGAGGTAAAAGAAACATCTAGCAAGTATTGGCAGTATAATGACTTTACTTTCCTATAAGACACTTCGTTGTCTGAAACTTTGTTTCTAGAGGTAGAAATAATAGTGGAGACAAGGCAGAAGTTTCAGGTCTCTTGCTTTGAAAACCCTCCTAGGAAGTAAGGGAGAGAGAAAAGTAGAAGATAAAGAGAAAACAAAGAAGAGTTAGGTTACGAAGAATATGAGTGGGTCCTTAGTAGTATCACCCATTGGATTTGGCTTCCAAGAAAGTTATTTATGTAAAAGTTATTTGAGGACATTTATAATATCTTTATAATATCAGCAACATTTTTATAGAGTGCTTTCAATGTGAAAAGGCCATTGGATGCAAACAAAACTATGGTTCTCGGGCCAAGCACAAGAGAGTGAACTAAAGGGAAAAAATGACCCCAAAATGGCTGAACACATGAGTGTCAGTGAAAAGAAAAAGGATATTGTGGGTTCAGGGACATAGAGACACAACTGAATTAGCAATGAGCTTCATTCAGGAGCCAGAGTATGGGTTTGTGTCTAAGAGATGTTTTAAGCAACATTTTAAATGGCACTGCTGATTGATTCCAGCATCAGGATGCTGAGGACAAGAGCTCTCTGAGGAGGAAGTTGCCATGTTACAGAAGTGAGGTGACCAAGTGCTTGTTGTAGGGTTGTACATTTAGACATTAATTTATTTGAGTCACTCTGTAAATAACAAATTCTTATGATTTAGGCTATGATTCACTTTTAAATGGACCATTTTCCAGAATTGCCTCTGATGGGAAAGAAAACAGAAATATATGTGTTCCTTTGAACCATCCTGGCAGTGATTAATAACGGTATGATATTTTGGAAGAATTTGCTGATTTTAGTACATTTATCTTTCAACAAGCATGTTTTCCTCTTTTTGTGTTTTTTCCTATGGACATTGTTAAAACTATATTGTTAATGTTTTTATCTATTGGGAATGCAGTCGTATCCACATTTTAAAATCCTTACCTACCAGGAATCAGCTTTATTTTGTCTGAACTACTCCTTTGAATCAATAAGAATTTAGCAATAGAGGCAAAGCTATCAATATTTGTTCTGGTGTCAAACCTAGCCAATCTAGATTCATTTCTCAACTGCCCCAATCAGCAGAATCCCTACTCTTAACTGCTTGTTACTTTGCTTTAAAAGCAAGAGGTGGGCTCACGCCTGTAATCCCAGCACTTTGGGAGGCTGAGGCAGGTGGATCAGCTGAGGCCAGGAGTTTGAGACTAGCCCAGCCAACATGCCGAAACCCTGTCTCTACTAAAAATAGAAAAAATTACCCGGGTGTGGTGGCAGGCGCCTGTAATCCCAGCTACTCAGGAGGCTGAGACAGGATAATCTCTTGGACCGGGGAGGCGGAGGTTGCAGAGAGCTGAGATTGTGCCACAGCACTCCCGACCTGGGCAAGAGTGAGACGCTGCCTGAGGAAAAAAAAAAAAAAAAAAAATGCAAATTCTGATTCACTAGGTATGGGATGAATCAGTCTGCATTTCTAATAAGCTGCCAGGTGAGGTTGATGCTACTTAGTTGTGCATCATACTTTTAGTAACAAAAGAACATAAAGAGAGAGACCAGCCTTTGGCTTTATGCACAGCTGGGTTGTAAACCCACCTCTGCCAGTTAGTTCTTTTCTTGAGTTTTGGTTACGTCACATCACCTCTCTAAGTCTCTGTTTCATTATATATAAAATAGGAATAATAATACCTGCCTTGCAGGGGTTGTTATGAATACTTATCCTAGTATGCAGAAGGGGCTTAATGAATATTCATCATAAGACTAGGGGTAAGGTGGGTGTATCTATGATAAAATAAAACATTTCTCTGACTTAATCTTGAACTGGTGAGTCAAAATGAGAAGCCACTGCTAGTTCAGGGGTTAGGCCAGTAGTAGTTACATAGGTCCATGGCTTACCTACCTCTAGACCTTTGCTACTCAGAGTGTGACCCATGGCCTAGTAGCAGCGATATTACCTGGGAGTTTGTGAGCAATGGAATCTAAAGTTCCACCAAGGACCTATTAAATCAAAAACTATGTTTTTTAACAAGAACTTCAGTGATTTGTATGCATATTAAAGTTTGAGAAACACTGCTCAATAAGACAGAAACTTATTTTTTGGTTTGGATCCTGATGTTTTGTTCTTCCACTATGTGTTTTGGCCTGCTGTTGAGACAGCTGCCGTTTTCTAAGTCTTTTACTTTAAATATATACACATCTATAAGGAAAGAGCTCTATTTAATTCAACAAATTGAACACACTATGAACAACTACTATGTTGTCCTACTTTCTGGACCTGTGCTTTCCAAAAAAGTAGTTAGAAGTCACATATGGTTATTTAAATTTAATTGAAATAAAATAATATAAAATTACAAATTCAGTTCCTCAGTTGCACTAACCACATTTCAAGTGCTCAGTAGCCAGTAGAGCTAATGGGTGTTGTATTAAACAATGCAGGTATGGAATTGTCCATTATTCCAGAAAGTTCTATCAGACAGAGCTGTTCTAGGTAATACATAATAAGAAGGAAGTAGAAGAAATAGAAGAGATAAGGGAGCTAATTTGTTATCAAGAAATGATTATACTCTAGGTTCTTTATATATATATATAGAGAGAGAGAGAGAGAGAACCTAATTAATCATCAAAATTATCCTCCCAACTTTTGTGTGTTGGTTTAATTTCCTCCTTTTTTGAGTTGACTATTTTCAAATTTTCTAAATAGCCAGCACTCTCCAGTAATTGTGGGGTATGCTCAGGTGGACAACATGATCCCTATTCTCATGGCTCTTAAAAGCTTAACTTTTAAGACTCTTAAACATGATACACATGGAGGCAAATGTCAGTAATTACTGAAAACTTTCTTAAAAGTTCAGTGATTCATCATTTTCTTATTGTAGAATTATAAAATTCCTATTTTGGCCAGGCGCAGTGGCTCATGCCTGTAATCCCAGCATTATGGGAGGCTGAGGTGCGCAGATCACCTGAAGTTAGGAGTTCGAGACCAGCCTGGCCAACACGGTGAAAACCCGTCTCTAATAAAAATTCAAAAATTAGCCAGGCACAGTGACAGGTGCCTGTAATCCCAGCTACTTGGGAGACTGAGGCAGGAGAATCACTTGAACTTGGGAGGCAGAGGTTGCAGTGAGCCGAGATCACACCATTGCACTCCAGCCTGAGTGACAGAGTGAGACTCCATCTCAAAAACAAAACAAAATAAAAGCTTATTAAGGTTGGGATGAATTTTTAAAAGTAAAGTCAACAAACAAACAAACAAAAAGATAGAAGACCTGACCTACTTACCATTCACAAACTAATTCACTTTTTTTGCCCTGTATTACCCTTGCAGAGGGCAGTTTGTTGGCTACTGTACTCATAACTTCTCATTGACTGGGAAGCACTTACTTAGGCTTGTCATTTTGGACTTAAAGTGAGGGCCAACGGGAAAATAAAATGGTTGTCCAAGTGGAGAATGTGACTGGTGTATGAAAGTAGCAATATTGGCCCGTCTTTCTTGGAGGGGTTCCCCTAAAAGCCTCATATACCTGGGCAGAGAAACCACTCTTGTTCAAAGAAGTATAACCTAGCAGAGCACTTTTAAGAACAAGGGGGAAATAATCCTGAAAAATATTTGTGTAGCTTCTCAAGCATAATGCTACTCAAGGTGCAGTCTGTGAACTGGCAGCATCAGTTCTCACCGGTCAGATTGTTAGAATCATGGGATCGCCAACTCCTCCCCAAAGCTATAGAATCAGAATCTCTGAGAGTGGAACCAAGAAATCTGTGTTTTTAAAAGCACCTCAGGTGATTCTTAGGCTTGCTGAAGTTTGAGAGATGCTGCTCTACAATTTACAAGACATTTTTAAAAGCTAGTGGGAGACTTTAGGCAGCTCTAGTTGCTAAACTGAAGTGGAAGTGAAAGTTAATTAGGAAATACTGCATACAGGAAGGACAAAATAAAAATATCTAAGGCACAATGATAAGACGTTTAGCATGAATCTGAATGAGTGTTTAATCCTGGTGGGTTTTTTTTTTCTTTCTTCTTTTTAAATCATTTGGGAGCTTTAAACATATTCTATTTCATAGTCTAGTGAATAGATATGTTAACGAAAATGGATAATGCATGGTGAAAAGCACATGTTGTTAAACACCCCTTGCTTATCTCTGCCTGGTTCATTCTTACATATCCTAAAGCATTCAGCTTAAATAATGCTTCTTCTAGGAAAATGAGATTCAGGGTAGAGTTCCTATTATGAGCTTCCCCTGAAGGCTCTTCTTCCTCTCAAAGTAGTTATCACACTGAATTGCAGTTATTTCATTAATAGTTGATCTTTCTCTGTAGAATGTAAACTTCATGAGGCACAAAGAAAATATTGCTTTATTTTTCCCACAGTTGTACCTCAAAAACCCTGCACATTTTTACTGACTGGTGGAAGGCAGGCAGGCAGGCAGGAAGGAAGGAAGGAAGTGAAGAAGCTACAATAACAAGCCATCCTATTTCAAGGAATCAGAGAAAGGTAGAATTGTGTCTAGCTCTTAAAGAATAAAAAGACATTTCTAGGCAGAGTAGGTAAAAGGCATTCCAAGAAGAGGGAAGTGCAAGTACAAAGGTCAGAGGTCAGGCAACACATATGTCCTGGGTTTCATCCAGATGGAGCACAGAGCAGTAGCATAATATGAGGTTGGGTTGAGTCTGATTGTGAAGGCCTTTTTGCTTGATATAGACTTTGGACTTTAACATGTAGGCATTGCTGGTAGCATTATCTTCTCATATATTTAGGAAATAATGACATCTGATTTTATCACTCTATATCTAGGTCTTAATTTTTATCTGCTATATAATAGGTGCCCTGAAATATATGTTGAATAAACCCAAAGACTTAATAGTGATCACGTAAGAACAACTGATACAGGCTGCTCTTGAGCCTTTTCTACATTTTCCTGTATCCTTACCTTCCTTCACCCTGTTCAATTAGTCCACAATGCCTTTTCCTCCATTCCCATCTTTTAGATCTCAATAAACTGCCACCACCATCAGGAAGCCCCCATCAATTCCTCCAGGTCATAGTAATGTCTCCTTCCTCCTTGATTCCGTGGTATTTCAATCATGAGAGATTGTTACTTTAGTAGAAAGAGAATGGACTCTCGGCTCTTTTGATTCAACCATATACCAACTGGATAACTGAGGAAATTAACTTCTCTGACCCTTTTCCCTCAGCTGTAAGGAGAGACAATAATAACCATCTTGCATAATGTATTCTTTAGGACACAGGTTCAGTTATATATAACAGAGACCAAAATAACCATGTGTTTGCAAGGTAGGAATGTGTTTCTTTCATATATGACAGTCCCTAGGTTAGCTGCCCAGAGCTAGAATGTCTGTTCTGCTCCACAAGGTTTTAAAGGACCCAAGTACCTTTTATTTTCTTTTTTACCACCCTTGGGGGTTGCCCTTGCACACATAGTCCACCACGATGACATGCTAAATAGCAGATTAAAAGAAGTACAGAGATGGACATTGTCCGTCCCTTTAAAGCAATGTCTGAAAAGTTGTAAACATGATTTTTCCCTCATACCTCAAAGATTAGGCACAAAGCCACCCCTAGATACAAAGGGAGACTGAGCCATATAACCTTTATTTGGAGATGCCCTGGGCTCAGATAAAAGTGAGGGATCCCATTATTATGGAAGGAAAGGGTAATGAATATTAGGGAGAAGCAGCAGTTTCTACCACACAACACGTTAGTAGTATTCTTCAATGTCTGGAGCTTCTGCCCAGGGGATGCTGAATCTGATCCATGAAGTGTTAGAAGACAATATGAGAACTTGCCTTTATAGTTTTTCATCGTTTCTAATTTCAACATTTTATATATAAAACACTGTATTGTTACAATTGTATAAGTATACTGTATCTGTACAGACTAGCACATATGGGGGAGCATGCTTGCAAACATTTTATTGGTAGGAACACTAAACAATTTTCAGAAACCACTGGTTGTAAGCATTAGAGATATTATTTAGACATTGCTTGACTCATAATAGATGTTTAACAAATGATGGCCATTGGCCATTGTTATGGTCCTGAATTAGTATTTACCATATTCCTCCCTATTTATTAATAGTTCTTAGTACTTGATATTAGCCAGATAGAATTGTGCTTTACTCATCTTTAAATTCCAGGCTGGGCATGGTAACTCATGCCTGTAATCCCAGCACTTCGGGAGGCCAAGGCGGAAGGATCACCTGAGGTCAGGGAGTTCGAGAGCAGCCTGACCAAAATGGTGAAACCCTGTCTCTACTAAAAATACAAAAATTAGCTAGCCGTGGTGATGCCTTCTTGTAATCTCAGCTACTCGGGAGGCTGATGCACTAGAATCGCCTGAACCCAGAAGGCTGAGATTGCAGTGAGCTGAGATCACACACCTACACTCCAGCCTGGTTGACAGAGTGAGACTTGGTCTCAAATAGTAATAATAATAATAATTAAATAAATTCCATAAATAGCCGTAGTCCATGCATGTAGTGGGATTTTGATAAAAGTTATTTTCACTGTTACACTGAATTGTATTATTTGAATTTGACTGTTTTAATAGAGTGAATTTTTATTTGAGAAAGTAATTCGTCAGGTAAATATGTGTTTTAATTTAATCTACATGATCATGTGGATCAATGTGCATGTGACCACCTAAACGTGGGGTGCCCGATTTATTGGCTCTTTGTAATTTAACTTGCTCATAAATAAGTGCTCCTTTCAAAGTGTGGTCCTTTACAAATGCTTTTTTCTTTCTCAAATATACATTTGAAAGAAAATGTAGGCAGTCATATATGATGACAGAGAAGACTGTGGCTAGTTGAGTGAAAAGAAAGAGGAAGAGTGACAGTTGAGTAAAAATCAAGGAGAGGAAATGAGAAAGGAGTAATAAAGAGAAATGGCTTAACATTTTTATATTACTTTCCTCAATTGTAACAGTGTTATATTTGGATTGAGCTAAAAACTCTACTTCCAAAAAGAAAAGCAAATACTAAAACGTTTTTCTGGGGCCTCAGGAACTTTACGTGATGCTTAGGGTAATTTATAATCTCATCTCTCCCTTCTTAAATCTTGCTTGCCATTTTTTTTTTTCTTTGTTGAGACAGAGTCTCATTCTGTTGCCTAGGCTGGAGTGCAGTGGTACCTTCAGAGCTCACTGTAGCCTGGACTTCCTGGGCTCAAACAATCCTCCTACCTCAGCCTCACAAGTATCTGGGACTATAGGCGCCAGCCACCACACCCGGGTAATTTTTTGTATTTTTCATAGAGATAGAGTTTTGTCATGTTGCCCAGGCTGGTCTCGAATTCCCAGGCTCAAGCAATCCGCCCACCTTGGCCTCCCAAAGTATTGGAATGACAGGTGTAAGCCTCCATGCCTGACCTTGCTGGGCTTTTAAGTTGACTTTTTGACTCTGATATTTTTTTAGGGGCCAGTTCTTGAGGGATAACTATAGGTATTTTTCTCCATGAAATCAGACAGCTACCTTGCAGCTACCTTGTTTCAGTGACTGACTTACCTCTAGTGTCTTTCTGTTTCTTTTTTTTTTTTTCTTTTTCTTTTTTTGTAAGACAGAGTCTTGCCCTGTGGCCTGGGCTGGAGTGCAGTGGCGCGACCTCGGCTCACTGCAACCTCTGCCTCCTGGGTTCAAGCGATTCTCTTGCCTCAGCCTCCCGAGTAACTGGGATTACAGGTGCCCACCACCATGCCGGCTAATTTTTTTCTCTTTCTTTTTAGTAGAGACAGGGTTTCACTATGTTGGCCACGCTGGTCTCGAACGCCTGACCTCGTGATCCACCTGCTTCAGCCTCTCAAAGTGCTGGGACTACAGACATGAGCCACTATGCCTGGCTGTATCTTTCCTTTTCTAAGTGTATCATATCTCAGCCCTAAATTACTTCCACTTAGTTGTCACTTGGAAATTCCAAGTTTGTTTAAATACATGAGGAACTGGATGAACTTCGATGAACTTTACCTTTGGTGACAAAGTGTAGTTGCCTCTTCATGAACGGCGTTA
This sequence comes from Mandrillus leucophaeus, assembly GCF_000951045.1. Lineage (NCBI taxonomy): Eukaryota > Metazoa > Chordata > Mammalia > Primates > Cercopithecidae > Mandrillus > Mandrillus leucophaeus. The sequence goes on along the minus strand of NW_012105498.1, from coordinate 2,097,710 downwards.
ATGGAAATGCATTTTGATTATCGTAATTTCTACCAAGTGCCCTAAATGATGTTTTGCCCAGGAGTATTTTATTTTAGAAACTCAGGAGCATAAAATTCAAACATTACCAATCTAATGAGGTGTCACATGAAGAAAACGTAGTAATGAAATAACAACTTCAGATAGGTCAAATGGCATGCTGAGAGGAGCAAATAAACAATAGCCCATTATAATCAGTATCTCTTTAAAGATAATCTTAGGAAATTTTCATGGTGTTCTTGTTTTTAAAGCAAATTGCTAATACTTTTGCTGATCCCTGAAAGCTGTGGCTCTCAACCTTGCCCCCACATTGTAATTGCTTCCCGCTTCAAAAATACCAATGCCGGGCTGGGTGCAGTGGCTCATGCCTGTAATCCCAGGACTTTGGGAGGCCGAGGAGGGTAGATCACGAGGTCAGGAGATCGAGACCATCCTGTATAACACGGTGAAACCCTGCCTCTACTAAAAATACAAAAAATTAACCGGGGGTCATGGCACGTGCCTGTAGTCCCAGCTACTCAGGAGGCTGAGGCAGGGGAATCGCTTGAACCCAGGAGGCAGAGGCTGCAGTGAGCCGAGATGACACCACTGCACTCCAGCCTGGGTGACAGATTTAACTCTGTCTCAAAAAAACAAAAACAAAAAAAATACTGATGCCTCAACCCCAGGAATAAAGATTCCTGTTTAATGGGTCTGAGTCTGGGTATAAGAATTGGGATCTTAAAAAATCTCCCCAAGTGGTAAATAACTAAATAAATTAAAGCATCTAGTTCTTCTAACCTTCTAACCTACTGTGATTCTGGGAAGGCCTTCCAACAGAAATGGGTGGTTGGGTTAGAGTGCTTATTATATAGGCAATAAACTGAGCTGCCACCAGTTAACTTGGTAGCAAACACAGTTACTGCTAACAAAGCTAGCTAGCTATGCAAGGCACATGCCCTCAGGTTCAGATATGATCAAGTTAACGAAACATCCCTCCAAGGGTTATTTTGCTGACACATGTCACCATTTATGAGTTGTAATTGGGTTTATTAAAAAGAGAGTCATGGCCTGTGCTTTAGCAATTTGGCCTAAGGGCCCCCAAAAATACTGAGAGAAGAAATTTGCAAGCCAAACTACAGCTAAAAACTAGACTGGGGTTGACTTTGAGGTAGTTTATTGTAGAACCTGAGACTCAATGTAGTTACAAAAAAATCAAATATCAAAACCCTGCCCAAGTCCACCAGAAGCTTTCTCTGACAACTCACCTCACTGATATTTCCTTGTCTTTGAATGTCTATTGCACGTACTTTAAGAAGGACAATGGCCAAAAGTTGATTTAACTCAAGTTTATTTGATGGCAGTTTGATTTGATAAATTTATGCTTTGATAGTGAAATTATCTGGCTTCTTTGAAATGGAATATTTTATTGGTATGGCCAAGGGTACAGACTTGGCATCTAAGAGAACTAACTCTTTCTTTGGTGAACTTGAGGAAATTACCTAAGCTCTCTGAGCCTTAGTTTTCTTTCTTTTTTTTTTTTAATAAAATGGAGAAAGGTAGAAATATCTCATAGTACTGATATGAAAATGATCTGAACAGTGTCATTGTAGGAATAAAAATAGCTGTTACTGAACCATACTCTAGGCACTATTAAAATTTTGTACAAATGTTAATTTATTCATTCCTCACAATAACCATACAAAGTATATTATTGTTATCTCTATAGGTAAAAAATTTTAGGCAAAAAGATTAATAACTTATCCAAGATCACACAGCAGACACAGATTATTCTTGTAATAAGAATAGCATTATACCACCCTGCCTCTCAGTAGTTGTAATAAAAGTTAATTTGCTAAGTTACTTAACAGACTGAAGGAGACACTTGAAAGCAGCTAAGGTCAAGCACAGTGTTGTTAAACACTTCGTTAATAAAAGGTTGAAGAGCTACAAAGAGAAAGACAATGTTCCAGATTGTGGTTGACAGAGGAAATTTGCCAGTATACATGTTGTTGTGGAAGTTTAAAGTTAAACTGGGAATATTTTTTTTGTTTTAAGACAGGTTCTCCCTCTGTCACCTAGAGTACAGTGGCACCATCGTGTCTCACTGCAACCTCAAGCTCCTGGGCTCAAGTGATCCTTCTGCCTTAGACACCCAAGGTGCTGAGAAGAGATCTTTAAAATGCAGTTAGTGTCAACAAAAAGGGTTAAACTCTGTAGAGTATTTGAAGAGATTTTTTCTGAGTCAAATATGAAAAATATGGCCTTTGATACAGCTCCAGGAGACCCTGAGAATATGTGCCCAAGATGGTCAGGCTACAGTTTGGTTTTATACATTTTATGGAGACATAAGATATCAATCAATACATTTAAGATGTACATTGGTTCAGTCCAAAAAAGTGGAACAACTCAAAGAGAGTGAGGGGCCAGCTTTCAGTTGGTAGGTGGATTCAAAGATTTTCTGATTGGCATTGTTGAAAGAGTTTATCTAAAGACCTGGAATGAATAGAAGGGAGTGCCTGGGTTAAGGTAAGAGATTGTGGAGACCAACCTTCTTATTATGCAGGTGAAGCTTCCAGGCCACAGGCTTCACAGCGAACAATAGATTGTAAATGTTTCTTATCAGACTTTAAAAGGTGCCAGACTCTTAGTTAATTGTCTCTTGGATCATGAAAAAGGTCTGGAAAGGGGAGGGGATTTTCTTCAGAATGTAGATTTTCCCCACAAGAGAAAGCTTGGCATTGCTATTTCAAATTATGTCAAATAAATATACTTGGGGGTAAGATGGTTTAATTTCTTTCAGGGCCTGCTATCTGTCATGTTGGTATTTTATTACTCTAAATAATCAGCTTTGTCAGTCTTCTGTTATAATGTTAATGCTGGTCAGCTGTGCCTGAATTCCAACCGGAAGGGAAGAGGAGGATTTAATGAAGCATGTCCAACCACCCATTCCCATCATGGCCTGAACTAGTGTTTTGGGTTTACTTTAGAATGCACTTGACTTGGAGGAGGGATCCATTCAGTTGATTAGGGGACTCAGAATTTTATTTTTAGTTTACATTAGTGATGTCACTATGTCTAATAAAGAATAAATAGAAATTGAGAGTGATCTGGGATACATGGGGTGAAAGTCCTGAACCAACACACTTTTGTTAGCAGTGGTGAATCCATACGATTCTGCAGCAACCTCAATTCTTGCTTTCTCAGAAGAAAGAATTCATCTGATGGGCAGAAGGCAGAAGGAAGGACCAAGGCAAGTTTTAGAGCAGGAGTGAAAGTTTATTAAAAAGCTTTAGAATGGGAATGAAAGGAAATACACTTGGAGGCTGGCCAAGTGGGCAATTTGAGAGATCAGGTGCACAGCTTGATCTTTTTACTTGGGGTTTTATACATTGTTGGCATACTTTCAGAGTCTTGCATCTCTTCTCCCATGATTCTCCTCTTGAGTGGGGTGCAGTGGCCTGTCAGCACTTGGGAGGGAAGCAGATGCTGCATGTGAGGCATTCTTCCCTTACCAGCCCAATGTCCCTAGAAGGTCATATGCCAGTTAAACTGTCATTTTGCCACTTAATGTGCATAGTTGAGTCCGCTCTCCCAGCTTCTAAGATCTTGTCAGGAAGCTGCTGGTGATCAGCAGTGTCAGGTTTTTTCTATTTATTGGGAAACTGCCTTTCCCTGACACTGTTGAAACGGCCTTGTTGTTTGGAGTAACAACTGAGGTTCATTGTCTCACAGATGACAAGGATGCAGACACACAGAAAGTGAGATTGAGAGTGGAAGTTTAATAGGCGAAAGAAAGAGAATAGCTCTTTCCTGCAGAAAGGGGTTCCAGAAAAGTGGATTGCTGGATCTGTGGTGAAGTGCAGGGGGTTTTATAGATGAGCTGGTGAGAAGGCAGTGTCTGATTTACATAGGGTGCACAAAACTGGTTAGACCAGGTATGCCATTTGCACAGGGCATGAATTTTTGGTAGCCCCCACCCTAATCTTTTATCATGCAGGTGGGTTCTCTGCCTGAGCTATGCCATGTTGCCCTTTTCTTTGTTCCTGTACCTGTGGTAACAGAGAAAGGGAAGGTGGAGCATCCATGTTGGACATACCTGGCCCCCAGCTAGCCCTTTTCTATTGGCACAGCTGCCAGCATTCCCCTGTGTAAGCATCCAGCTTGCTTATTTATGTTTTCAGCTTGATTTTTCAGGCTGCTCTTTATTAGGAGAAAAATAATTTCTTGGGCTGCTTTTTGTTGGAAGGGAAGCTCTGCCAAGGACTTTTTGCCCTCACTGTCTGCCTGAACAATTTCTTTCTACTGCCTGTATCACTGACTGTGACTAATTATTATTTTAGAGAAGCAGTTAACAACCACCTGACCATCACCTGATGGTCACCTGATATTTCTAGTGGTAGGGGTTGTGGCTAGGGAGGAGGTCTCTCCTGCCCTGCTCATGTCTGACTAGCTACCTACTATAATACTTTCATCCATGTTACTTTAATTAATTCTCAAAATTGTGGAGGAAGCTATCGTTTTTTAGCTAAGGAAACTGAAAGGCGCTTTGAGGTTGTGAACCATCATTTTGCAATGGCAAACTGGACTTGTACTCAGGCCCTCTGACTCCTCCCATCTAAATGGTTATTTTCTCTTGGGAAGGTCTTTATGGGCATTTCTGGAGCTAAGTTTCCTTGTCATTCATCAGATGGGGGAGTTCTCCTATGTTATGGCTTTGGTTTCTTCAATATTTTATTCTTATTTATAAACTGTTTTAGTTCAGACTAGTGTAACAGAATACTGAAGACTGGGTGGCTTAAATAACATAACATTTATTTCTGATCATGCTGACTGGGAAGTCTGAGATCAGAGTGCCAGCATGGGTTGGTTCTGGTGAGGCCTGTCTTGCTGGTTTGCAGATAGTCATCCTTTCACTGTGTCCTCACGTAGAGAAGAGCAGAGAGTGGGAAGCAAGCTCTCTCCTTTGTCTTTTTCTAAGAACTCTAATCCCATCATGAGGACTCCACCTCATAACCTAATGGTCTCCCAATATCCCCATCTGAAAATTCTATTGGGAATTAGGATTTCAATGTATGAATTTTAGGGGGGTAAAATTTTAGGGGTATTCAGTCCATAGAAATCTCTGAATTTCAAACAACTCCAAGGTAATTTGATTAACTCATATAATAGAAGTTCTTGAATTTTTACTTATGCCAGGTATTGTTACCTAGGTTTACTGTAAGCAAGACAGAATTTCCTTGTGGAAATTTTGGTAAAATTTTAGGGGGATCTAGTCCATAGAAATCTCTGAATTTCGAACAACTTCAAGGTAATTTGATTAACTCGTGTAATAAAAGTTCTTGAATGCCTACTTGTGCCAGGTATTGTTACCTAGGTTTGCTGTAAGCAAGACATAATTTCCACTCTTGTGGAAATTATGAGCTTACATTCTAGTCAAAGTAGGTAACAAACAAAATGGAAGCTATAAAATAGTAAGTGCTCTGAAAAAAATGAAGCAAAGTACTTTGAGGGATGGGAAGGCCAGTGGCTTCTTTACTAAGGGAGTATGGCAAAGATCTCTTGGATAAGGTGGTATTCGAATTGTAACCTGAATACAAGAGAAATCCTACTGTGCACAGATCCTTTTGTTGTTTTTATTTTCTACTGTTTTTCCTTATTTCACATAGTCTGGCTTTAATTTTTATGTTGTTTGTTTCTCTTCCTTCTTCCTTCATTCCCCATCTTGGTGGTAAATGATCTCACTATCAACTCAACTCACATTACATTTCTGGGAGTCACATGAAATCCCTTTTGCTTTGTGTCCTGGTGTATATGTGATCACTAATCCTTACATAGTATGTTTGCTACATGTATCTTGTCTCTGTACTATCTTTTTCTTCATTGTCAAGACCCTTGGTCTAGGAGTCTTCACCACTCTCCTGGACTCCCTCATTTGCCTCTGAACTTGTTTCTCTCACTTTAATTTTCTTTCCTTCTGTCCACATAGCTCTCTGAGTTCTTATTCCAAAAAAACTA
>NW_012105498.1:2077810-2091292 GCF_000951045.1 Mandrillus leucophaeus | reverse complement strand
TATTTCAGAGTTTTTACTGGAGTCTTGTCTTCCTCCATTCCTTTGACACAATATTTCCTGTAATTCCACTATGCAGTTCTCCCAGTTTCCTGAATACACTGTATTCTTGATGATTTCCATGAACACAATAGCCCTTCTTTAATGCCCTGTCTCTTCTTTTGTACCTGATAATCTCCTACCCATCCTTCAGTGTCTACTTCAAATGCCAATCATTCTTGAAGCCCTGCTGCATTTCTATGGTTGTATCACTGAGAATTAGGATCAGTGGCATACAAGTCCCAAAATAAGAGTGGCGAAATCAATAAGAAAAAATGATTTTTCCCCCTTATGTAAATGAAGTTGTAAGCTAAACAACCCATGGCTTATAAGGTGCTCCATGGTTAAACTCTAGCATCATTCTATTTAACTCTTCTAATATCATAGCTTGAGGCTCCCTTTTTCTAGGTTACCTTATGGTCCAAATAGATGCTATAGTGCCAACCATTACATTACATTTCAGGAAGTAAGAAGGGACAATAAGAAGGTTGTGCTCTTCACCTTTAAGGACAATTCTAGAAGTTACCCAGAAGAATCAATTCATCCATTGGTTGAAGACAATCACATGTCTATACCTAGCTGAGAGAGGCTGGTGTGTTTAATTTTTTAGCAGGGTAACAATTTCCAATGAGAAGAAGAGAATGTATATTCTGAGGTAAATAATCTTTGTTACAGTCATTCTCTGAACAGTATTATTAGTATCCTTCATGAAGAAATTTATTCTTTTCATCCTTCAAGTTCTCATATTCCCACTATAACCAATACTTGCTATAGAGCACACTCATGTTATCTTTATGATTTGGACCTTGCCTTGTCTCCACTATTAATTTCCAGTGAACATCCTATCTAAGGTTTCCTGTTTGTCTCACTGTTTCACACTTTTGTGAAATTGCATAATTTTTTTTCTTTAATTGGAAAGCTCTTATTTCACTCCCACCTCTATTTTATGAGCTCTTTCTTTATTCATCCCCTACCCATATGGAGTTGATCGTGTATTCAGTTTTGTGCTCACATATATTTCCCCTAAGTAGACCATAAGCTCCTTGAACATACTGTGCCTTATGTATTTAAGAATTCTCAGCACTTAGAACCAGGAAAAAAAATCACAGTTAATGCATTCTTCAATAAATTGATAAAACGTACAGCTAAGGTACATATTCAGTTATTTATTTTATACTTTTACAAACATTTATTTATTACTGGCATAACAAATATCATGCAGCAAGCTAGATGCTGACATATAGCAGCAAACAAGATCAACATTGCCCCTCCCTCATGGAGTTTAAATTCATGTTGAGGGAGAGAGATAATAAACAACAGATAATTATAGTTGTGTGAGAGAATAACAAAAGAGCAGGAAGAAAACAAACTACTTATGATGCTCTGGGGCTCCTAGTAGGTTATATCTTAGTTATTTTGTAAACATATTTAGTTCTTCTTTGTGTTGCATTCTTAATGAAAAAGGTAGATGAAGAAGTTTGCTGTTCTATCATGACAGGCTCATGTCTTTGTGTATGGCTACCACCAAGAAAATTGTAAATTACATTCTTTAACTTCATTGGCTTGAAAAATTGTAACTTGCAAAGCTTCACATGTGGAGATTTATGTGATTGTTGACATTAATGCCTTAAAATAAATTCTTGTAGTGAATTAAACATGATTAAAATTCTGGAATATTTATCTCTGTTGACTAGTTTAAATGTTCATAATGAGAAAACTTCATTTAATCATAAAAATCACTTATATTTATTGAGTGCTTACTCAGTACTGGGTACTGTTTTACATACTTTGCATGTATTAATTAATTTGATCCTCATAACAACCATTATGGTTAGATACTGATCTTATCCTGATTTGATGGTTTAAAAAATGGTACAAGAAAAAGTTAACTAATGTGGCCAAGTTCAAATAGTTAGTAAGAGGAGGAGCCAGTACTCAAACCCAAGCAGTGACTGTGCTCTAAATCCTTACTACTTGAGAGAGGGTTCTTCAAACTGGTGGCATAAGCATCACTTGGGAGCTTATGAAAATGTAGGATCTGAGGCCCAACCCGGACCTTCTGAATCTGCATTTTAACAAGATCCCTGCATTTTAACAAGATACCACATAAGTGCTCACTCAGAGAGTCTGCTTTCCATTTCTTTTATTCCATATCACAATGCTACATCAATTCTGGGAATCTGCCTGCTTATTGAGATTTAATTAAAATGTTAGTCAGAAATATTGACCCTGTTGACCTCTGTTTCTGTAAACCACTTGGATTATGTGGATCAACAGAAATATGGTGTCATCTCTTCATTAAAAGTAGTTAAACCATGATATTGGAAAAAATTTGGAAGAGGAGGTTAGATGCCAAAGCAAAAATAATATTTTAAATCCTCCATTGATTTTCTTTCTCTGTGTTTGCTCTTTTTTATTACAGGGATACCTGCCAGCATCATTTTCTTCTTTCTCTGGTTTATAACTTTTCCATTAAAAAGTAATTTGAAAGACAATATGGCCAAAGAATTTTATCTGGACCTTTCTTACAGCACTTTATCGTTTTGTCTCTCAGCTATTTGAGTGCTTACCAGGATATAATTATACTTCCTAGCATCTATAGAGTACATATGATATAGCAGGAACTGTGCCAAGTGGTTTTTTTCCTTAGATAATTTATTTGATCCTCACCACAAGTTTTTAATGGAGATATGATTGTGGACCTCATTCTGTGAATGAGAAAGCCGAGGCCCAGAATGTTTAAAACTATACTCAGGGCTCGCAGCTTATATGCACTGAAGCTAAAGTTGAAGCCAGGCGACATCAATACAGTGCCCACCAGCTTTACCAATGTACTACACTGGCCTGCCATGATTTCATTACAAGCAGTGGGCTGAAATTAGCATAAGTAGTAGTAGGGTAGTCCTTTAAATTTCTTTCTGGATTCTAAAAGATAGTTATTATCTTACCTGTGTTTGTGAATTTTGATTTTTGTCTCTCAAAATTATACTTTGTTAAAATGATAAATGCTTCCAGCATTTTAATGTTCAAACAACCCACTTTTCTTTCATGTATCATATTGCATCAGAATGTGCAAACTTAATTTAGAAATATGTGGGCTTCATTTCTTAAGATCACTTCACCAAACTCCAAGAACCACTTGGAATTCTTTTTCCCTGAGTTGGCTGTCATGAACCACATATAAATTGACAATACATAGTTGGGAGTAAAACTCTGATTAAAGTCTTGTTCTCTATAGGTAATAACTAACAATTGAGCAGCTGCCAAGCAGCACCAATTGAATAAGTGCCAATGAGATCCAAGATGAATGTATCAAGGACTAATGTGCTGAGAAAAATTAGTCCCTAAATCCCTTTTAATCATAGTAAGTCTATGACCAATGCAGTTAAAACAGCAGTGATTGACTCTAACCAGAAAAAGCAATGGGAGAATTCCAGAAAATGTTTTCAAATAAGAAAGTTCAGTAGAGGCTGCAGATAGAGTAAGGAGGTGATGGATAGTTAAGGGCATTAGGGAAATAAGATAGTCCATTATGTCAGTGATGCAACCAGAAGATGAGGCAGAGTTTCAGAGGAAACCAATCATGAAATAGTTTATGATACTGATTTAAATATACGCAACATCAGATAATACAACATTCTGCTATAGATCCAAGACTTTGAGTCCAGATTTTGTGGTGTGAAAAAATATAATTTACTCAGTCAACATACTTTTTTTTTCTTTTTCTTTTTTTTTTTTTGAGACAGAGTCTCACTCTGTCACCCAGGCTGTAGTGTAGTAGCGCGATCTTGGCTCATTGCAACCTCTGCCTCCTGGGTTCAAGCAATTCTCCTGCCTCAGCCTCCCAAGTAGCTGGGACTATAGGGGCGCGCCACCATGCCTGGCTAATTTTTGTATTTTTAGTAGAGATGGGGTTTCACCGTGTTGGCCAGGATGGTCTCGATCTCCTGACCTCATGATCCGCCCACCTCGGCCTCCCAAAGTGCTGGGATTACAGGTGTGAGCCCCCGCACCCGGCCAGTATACATATTTTTAAAAGCACCAACTCTGCCTGGCACGGGGCTAACTGTTGAAATACTGAGGTAAATGAGGTGGTTTCTGCCCTCAAGATGCTTATAGTTTAGTATAAGATTATTGTGAACAAATAACTATATTCTTACAGATGCTGTGATTAAAGAAAATAAATGGTTCATTGGGGGCACAAACATAGGGGCGTTCAATCCTCTTTGCACTTTTTCATGATATACACTCAGGACCTCCTCTAAGGCGTGGTTTCCTTCATATCCATTGTGTGTCTCTCTTCCTAGGCCTCATTCTCTGTGGTCACACAGAATTTCCTTTTGCAGTTCCTTGATCTTTTCTACCTGTATGCTTTTGCACTGATTTTTGTCTATGTCTAATACGTCTTTTTCTTTCATTTCACCTGTCAAAATTTGGTTTATTTTTAGAGTGGGACCTCCTGAAATGCCACCTCCTCCATGAAGCCTCACTCCTCCTCCTACCATGTATACCCTCTTCCTTGTTCCAAGGCACTTTATTTATTTATTTATTTATTTACTTACTTATTTATAAGATGGAGCCTCGCTCTGTTGCCAGACTGGAGTGCAGCGACATGATCCTGGCTCACTGCAATCTCCACCTTCTCGGTTCAAGTCATTCTCCTGCCTCAGCCTCTGGAGTAGTTGGGATTACAGGCTCACACCACCACATCCAGCTATTTTTTTTATTTTTAGTAGAGACGGGGTTTCACCATGTTGGCCAGGATGGTCTCGGTCTCCTGACCTCATGTTCTGCCTGCTGAGACCTCACAAAGTGCTGGGATTACAAACGTGAGCCACCGCGCCCAGTCATTCCAAGGCACGTTAAATTTGACTCAGTTGTAGCACACATCACATCATATTTCCTTATATATCTATAACTCCTTGAGGCAAACACTGTTTCCTTATCTGCCCCAGGATTAAACAGACTTGTAGTAAATTGTTTTTATTTTTTGTTTTTTTGATAGATAAAGGGATTAAACAAATTGATTTAAAGTCATTCTTGAACCTGATTACTTTCTGGGCACATAATATGAGCAGTCAGTTTATGAACTGTACAATGCATACGTTATTAGAAATAGTATTATTATTTGATCCTCCATTGACCTATTTGCAATTTAAAGTCCTGTTTTGTTTGACCTACTTTCACATTGTTAGGGATTTATGTGACATTTTGATCCCTGAATTAGGATGTGTGAGTCCAGTCCTGTGTAAACAATTAACTTTCTTAAAACGTTATGCTACTTTTAGGGGGTACCTGTTTAAGGTAGCTGAGTGGTCAGACATGCCGGCAGACAGCTCTGAAGAGCTGAATTAACAGAGAATCTGTAATCTGCTATTACAAACAAATGAAAACCAAGAAGTAAAATTAAATAAATATCATCCCTAGTAACATTATAGCACAAAAAATATTTATGTTAGGGACTTAAAAAATGTCAGTGCCCTAGTTAAAAATTAGTTAGAAGTCTAACCAAATTGTAAATAAAACATAATAAACTGTCCAAAGAAAATGTTTAGGCCTGGTGCAGCAGCTCACGCCTGTAATCCCAACACTTTGCGAGGCCAAGGCAGGCGGATCAGTTGCGGTCAGGAGTTTGACACCAGCCTGGCCAACATGGGGAAACTCCGTCTCTACTAAAAATACAAAAATTAGCTGGGCGTGGTGGCCTGCGCCTGTAATCCCAGTTACTTGGGAGGCTGAGTCAGGAGAATTGCTTGAACTCTGGAGGAGGAGATTACAGTAAACTGAGATTGTGCCACTGCACTTCAGCCTGGGTACCAAAGTGAGCAAAGCAGGAGTCCATCTCAGGAAAAAAAAAAAAGAAAATGTTTCACGTTACATATTTATTTAAGAAACATATTCTGGAGTACCTTCACTATATAGAGTGTGATTAATGGTATGGAATGCATAAAGTTGAAAAATATAAAGACTTTTTGTCCTCTAAAGAACATACATTGGGGGAAAGGATATAATAGGGAGAAATGAGAGTTTCAATGTCCTGTCACTGTTTTTATACTATCACGGTGACATCACTGATGGCAAGAGTCCGCTAAAGGAAACAACTGCCCTTGAATGATATTCTAGTGGAATAATCAATACTAGAATGTTGTGAGCACCATCGAGCAGGTCATTCAGGACAATTAAAGATCCTGACACAAGATCTTCCTGGTTTGGGGAACAACTGTCTCCAGATACACAAAGCAGGACTTTTAAGTTGGAGAAACTGTGACCAACTTCACTGAACCTAGCTTTCTCAGTTGTCAAATGAAGCTGAATAATCTGCTGTACAGAATGTGTGTGTGATATGCATATTTGTCTACTTAGATAAATAAGAGAATGCACAGAAAGCATATCAGAAGCTCTCAAGTGCTATTCAAATATGTTATTAATAGTCAATCCATTAAGGTATTACGGAAATATTCACTGAAGGAATTTACTGTGTGCCAGACCTTAGGTGATAATATTGATGCAACAAAAAGGAATGAGATAGAGACTATAGCTTCAAGAAAGCCTTAGATTTGTAGATGATAAAGATATGTAAATAGACCAACAAAACTTAGTATGGTAACTGTGAAAAGGGAGTAAGAAGTACACTGGGATGCAAACAAGGGAGTAATAAATATTGTTTGGGAGTTCAGGAACGGCAAATCATCTTTGTAAGCTAAATTTAAAGGACAAGAAATTGTCTTCAAAGGAGAGGGGACTTGGGGGAAGAGCAATCCATGGGGACAAGACAATCATATACAAAGAAAGATCAGATAAATGAAAAAGCATAGGTAATTCAGTAAACTGTTTTTAGTTTGGTGCAGCAGGAATAAGATCTGTAAGATTAGAAACAGGTGGAGGATGCAGAACAGGTGGCTGTTCCTGCAGCAGTAGAGTACATGGTATAGTAGTTAAGAGCATTGACTCAAGCCAAACTGTAGGGATTTGAATTTAGGTTCTGCAACCTATGTGACCTTGAGCAGGGACTGAGCTTCTTTTTCGGTGAGATGGGGATAATAATAGTATCTATCACATAGGATTAAGAATGACATCAGTTAATTTGTGTAAAGCATTGAGAAAAGTGCCTGGCACATAATACAAAGTATATGTCTTAGCTGTCATTATCATGATTTTCCCCAGCCAGTTCCTAGGAAATGATATACACAGCTGCATTACCATTTATCTTTTATTCTGACATTGTAGCTTACTATTTTATCCAATAATTCCTAAGAAAAATGTGAAGCAGACAATGAAAGATCAAACAAACAGCCTCTTAAGACCTTAGAGCTTTGTCAGGCTGGTTCAGTGAGAGAAAAGCAGCATACGATTGACTGGACTCAACTGGGGCATCTGTCTGTTAACTGGCTAAGCTTCTCACTGATGCAACTTCACTCAACACCTGGACCTCTCAAGCATCTGGAAATGACCACTTTCAACTTCTTCTAGCATAGGTCAGAACTCTCTGCTGCATCCTTCCTCAAAGTCTTCATAACCTTGTAGCCAGTTATGTCTAGGGAGCAGTGGAGACAGACAATGTGGGAGCAGTTAGGGGAAGGCAGGAAGTTGCATGGGTGGGGAAGCTCTCTGTCCTCCACCCTCTGTGTCTTTCTGCCAAAAACCTGGAGGCCTAAACCCTCACCCTTGGGTGGAAAGACAGGCCTCCATTAAAGTAGGCTTGGATCCTTAATGGGCTAATGTAAGCATGTGTGCCACGGAAGGGGTGGAAGAGAGGATGGCGTTTTATGTTTGTGCTTGATTAAAAGGTGCATAATTTTTGCCAGATGCAGTGGCTCCCGCCTGTAATCCCAGAACTTTGGGAGGCTGAGGGGGCAGATCACCTGAGGTCAGGAGTTCGAGGCCAGCCTGGCCAACATGGTGACACCCCGTCTCTACTAAAAATACAAAAATTAGCTGAACGTGGTGACACGTGCCTGTTGTTCCAGCTATTTGGGAGGCTGAGGCAAGAGAATCTCTTGAACTCAGGAGGCAGAGGTTGCAGTGAGCCAATATCGTGCCACTGCAACCCAGTCTGGGTGACAGAGTGAGACTCCGTCTCAAAAAAACAAAAAAAGCCACATAAAATTTTCCCAATTAATGACCTTATGAGAAAGACATGTGTGCCTGTGAGTCTAGGCACAAACAAGAGGTTGTGATGGGCTGACTGTGACCCACCACCAGGTAACATGACACTCTGGACACTGTACCTAGGGTAATAAAAGTGGATCTTAGTGGCTAGAAAACAGAAATATCTTACCAGCAATTAATTATTTTTAGAATATATATTGTTTAGAATTCCACACCCAGAAAAACACATTATTCTCTCTCAATCAATGCCTTATCAAGGGCAAAAGCGTTTTACTCAATTCCATGATGCTACTTGGTCTGTCTATTCTTAACTACTACCTCACTACTAGACAGTAAGTCCTGCTGAGAGCCCTACACAAGGAAGCCTGACAAATCCTATTGGCATCCCATTTCAGTATTGAATCATTCCTTATAAGTCCCAATTAGTGCTTATCTTAATATTATTTGAGAGCTGAACAATAATAGATTCTACATTTTGGCCTGTCCAGGAACCTGACCCAGCTGTCCTCACACCACACTGGAGGAAGGTTTAACAACCAAAGGACGTGCTGCAAGTTTCTCTTATGCAAACATGATGAGTTTCACAAAATATACCCAAGTATTAAACTCATTAATGTCTTCATTATGCCACACATTAGCCAAGGATTTTATCACTTTTTTTGTTCATTTGCAGTTTTACCAAATTGGTGATCTGCTCTTAGTATCTTTCCCATTAATAGGATTTTTAATAGTCATTTAATTAGTTTTAAACTTATCTTTCTGCATCCATCATTAAGCTCTAGAGTGAATTTTTATAAATTGATGAGAGTGGGGTAAGTGGAAGCTACACTGTGTGACTTTGTACACATCCATTGATCTCTCTGCGTGAGCCTCAGGTTCTCAGGCTATAAGTGCAGAATACTGCTACTTATCTTCCAAGCTGTGGTGACATGAAATTAGGTAATACATGTGCAAAGTATTTTGTAAAATTCACTGCTCAGAAAATATTTTAGATAGTAGTATTATTGTTGTTAAGTATCCAAGGAAGAGAAAATTGACATTTTATAGACCTTTCTTATGTCTTCCTTGTCATATGCCTTATTTATGAATTGTATTTGAATTCTGAATTGTAGATGTAAAAAACTAAAAAGTAAAAAAGATATTGTAGTACAGTGTCTCTATTAAATGTCATCAGAAAGTAATATTTATATAAATACCAGAACTTGGCCGGGCGTGGTGGTATACGCCTGTAATCCTGGCACTTTGGGAGGCCAAGGCGGGTGGATCACCTGAGGCCAGGAATTCGAGAGCTGCCTGACCAACATGGTGAAACCCCATCTCTACTAAATACAAAAAATTAGCCAGGTGTGGTGGCACATGCCTGTAATACCAGCTACTTGGGATGCTGAGGCAGGAGAATCGCTTGAACCCAGGAGGTGGAGGTTGCAGTGAGCCTAGATCGTGCCATTGCATTCCAGCCTGGGCAACAAGAGTGAAACTCTGTTTAAAAAAAAAAACAACCCAGAACTTAAATTTTATCTGGAATACATTGCTATGTTAATTTTAATATAGTATTATCATGCTAATATTGTTACTATTAGTTCTTTAGTAATGTATTTAATAACAGAATATCTATAAATGCTTAGAAGTTATAAAAAATATTAAATATAATTTTATATATGTATTTCAATGTTAATGTTATCTGAGGGCCAGATTTACCCATCATTCATTCACTCAGCAAGCACTTGCTAAGTTCCTTACATGAGACAAACGTGGCAGTATTCACTGCGGATAAGCAAAGAGAGTCCTGGCCTTCAAATTATAATGCTAACCCCAACTCCCAATTCCCTTAAAAGAAAATATTAGCCGATACTTTCTTTAAAAGTTGAACATTCTTCTTGACAATAGCAGGATCTGATATGAAAAGAAAATTTTCTTAAAATGCTGTACAGGAGACTTAAACTGGGCAGCCAGCTAGAAGGAGACTTTTGATAGAAAATGGCCTGGAGGAGACAAAGAAACTTTGCTACTCAGCACTTTACATAGATAGCATTAATCGAGAATGGCGGTGGCTGCTGCTGCTGCTGCTGCTGCTTCTTCTTCTTCTTCTTCTTCTTCTTCTTCTTCTTCTTCTTCTTCTTCTTCTTCTTCTTCTTCTTCTTCTTTTTTATTATTATTATTATTATTATTATTATTATTATTATTAGAGACAGAATCTCACTCTGTTGCCCAGGCTGGAGTGCAGTGGTGCGATCTCAGCTCAGCACAATCTCCACCTCCCAGGTTCAAGAGATTCTCCTGCCTCAGCCTCCTGAGTAGCTGGGACTACAGGCACGTGCCACCATGCCTGGCTAATTTTTGTATTTTTAATATAGACGGGGTTTCACTAAACCCATCATCTTAGCCAGGCTGGTCTCGAACTCCTGACCTCGTGATCCACCCACCTTGGCCTCCAAAAGTGCTGGGATTACAGGCCCACTGCGCCCAGGCTAATATTAAATTTTAATGGTTACACAGATACAGGCATTTTGATTTGTTTATTTCGCCCAATCAGGATGCTTAAGCGCATGCATGTGACCAGGTGCAGTGCCTCATGCCTGTAATCCCAACATTTTGAGAGACTGAGGCAGGTGGATCACTTCAGCCCAGGAGTTCAAGAGCACCTTGTGCATAGTGAGACTATGTCTCTACCAAAAAAAAGTTAAAAAAAAAAAAAATCAGCTGGGCATGGTGGCATGCACCTGTAGTCCCAGCTAATTAGGAGGCTGAGGTGGGAGAATCACTTGAGCCCTGGGGGAGAAGACTGCACTGAGCCATGATTATACTACTGAATTTCAGCCTGGATGACCCTGTTTTTTTTTTTTAAAAAAAAAAAAAAAAAAAAAAAGCACATGACACTTTTTAAGCTCTTATAAATTCTTAGTCATTTAAATGGTTGGTATTCTTAATCCCCTAAACTCATTTGGTAGCTGTAATTTTCATACATAATTGGGCTTTTATTTCTCTTTCATTAGCAAACCTTCTTAAGTGTGTAATTGTTATCCATGTTAGAAGATTGATGTTATTCCCTCAGTACATAAAATTATAGATTAGCATTGCCCAAATTGTAGTTTTGTTTTATATATCCCTGTTTTAATTTTTAATTGAGTTTGCTAGCACCAGGAGTGAAACATAGAAACCAACAGAAGTAGGTTTTTCTGTATGTGCGTGATTTGTGATTTTGTCTTTAGAGTCACTAAGGTAATTAGAAAACCTATGGTAAATAGTAAATCTCTAGCTTCTGTGTGAAGCAGTGAGTATTATAGATACTTACTAAGCACCTACTATGTGCAGCTCCAGGTTCTGTGAGAGGAGTACATAAATCAGTAATCTGTGGTCTAGTACCATATGGAATTTTGTCTAGGAGATATAAGAGAAGTGCTTAACCAGAGTTCAAGTTATAAAGTGTTGGGTCTCAGTACAGAGCCTGATACTTAATGAATATTTGTGGAATGAATGTATGAACACATTAATATACAAATAAAGAGAGATACTAAGGAGAGTGGGAAGTCCATAGAGGGAACGATTATTTTTAGCAGCTATGTCAGGGACATTTTCAGGGTACAAATGAGACATTTGGTAGAGTGGTAAAACTTAGAAATGTAAGTATTCCTGACAGGTGGAACAATGTGAGGTTTTGCCTGTGCTTCTTTGTTTCCCCATAATTGTTTTTTAATGTAAATTTGTTTAATATCAGTCAAAAATAAGAACCAAGTTACAGTACGTGTATATAACACAGAGGAGCAACTTTAAAACCAATACAATAAAATGAGTGAATGATTACAAATGAAGCCCAACTGTAAGCTGGCTGCAGGTCATATGGGGAACAAAGACAAGAGGGTGGCCATACGTCTGAATATTCTGTGCAGGCCCACATACGTAAGCTTTGGGGAGAAAGACAGTGCTTGAACAACTTAGAGATTTCCCACTCCCTGAAAACACTCCCTCTAGGATAAGAAAACATCTACCTAGATAGATCAGCAAATAGTTCAGTGAAAAAATATGCTTCAGTAAGCCTGGGGCAATGCACATTTCTTTTTCCTTAATAATTTGTTACAATTTCATGAATATTTACTATATCCCAAGAACTATATTAATTCTAAAAAATAATCTAAACTTAAAATTTTTATTTTACAGTTGAGGCCAAACTCAGGCACATACTTTGTGGTTTTTCTAAAATTATGATTTTAGTAAGAATCAAGACTAATTTATTTAAATATAGGTCTCTTCAATTCTCAAGTTCAACATCTCCCTATAACAATAGAGTACCTCTCACACATGGGTGAATGAGTACAAAGGATTTAGATGCAGAAACTTGACTTCAAGTTCTGGTTCTGTCACTACTTAAAGTTGTAACAATAACAAGTCAACTAGGGACAAAAAGTTCATTTAGGAAATTATTGTAATACCTCAGGAAAGAGGAAATGCATATCTTAGTATGATTCTGTCAGCTAGAATACAGAGGTTGGAATTAAATTCAGAAATTCTCTGAAGGTAGAGTCAGCGCATCTTGACAACCAATAAATCATGGTGTTTAAGGGATTGATTATGTAATGTATTTTCCCTGAAGTATGATCCTTGAAACATCAACTCTAGGAGACAGAAGTTAAGGTACCAATAGCTGCCATAATAAACCCCATAATTTCAGTGCCTTAATATAATAGAAAAATATTTTTCTCTCACTTAACAGTCTAAATGGTTTATCAGCTTTGGCCCTGTCGATACATTGGATAATTTGTTGTCGTGAAGAGCTGTTCTGTGCACTGTAGAATGTTTAGCAGCATGCCTGGCCTCTACTCACTAAATGTCAGTAATGCCAACTCCTCAGTAATGATAACTAAAAATATTTACAGACATTGCCAAATGTTTCCTGAGGGACAAAATCACACCAGGTAGAAAATCGCTGGTCTAATATATGTATTCCTGATCACCGAGAACTTTCCTCCACACAGTGACCCAGGCTCCTTTCATTTTAAGGGTCTGCCAAACTTCTTTCTACTAGCAGAGAAAGGAGAAAGAGATCACAGACAAGGGATACCCTTTTCTTAAAAGCCTGGCTTCAGGGGCTTATATGTCTTTTGCTCAAATTCCAATGTCATGAACCTGTCACCCAGTAATATGTAGATACAAGAGGAGCCAGGAAATACACTCTTATTTGGAAGCTTGCTTCCCAGGTTTGTTCGTTCTCTCGTTCTCTCATTTTCTCATTCTCTCTCTCTCTCTCGTTCTCTCGTTCTCTCTTTCTCTCTCTCTCTCTCTCTCCCTTTCTCCCTTCCTCCCTTTCTCTCTCTCTCTCCCTTTCTCCCTTTCTCTCTTCCC
>NW_012105498.1:2057214-2077760 GCF_000951045.1 Mandrillus leucophaeus | reverse complement strand
CTTCTTCCTTCCTTCCTTCCTTCCTTCCTTCCTTCCTTCCTTCCTTCCTTCTTCAACAGAGTCTGCACTGTTACCCAGGCTGGAGTGCAGTGGCACGATCTCAGCTCACTGCAATTTCCACCTGTTGGGTTCAAACGATTCTCCTGCCTCAGCCTCGCAAATGGCTGGGATTACAGGTACACGCCACCACACCTGACTAATTTTGGTATTTTTATTAGAAGTGGGATTTCACCATGTTGGCCAGTCTGGTCTCTAACTCCTGACCTCAAGTGATCTGCCCACCTTGGCCTCCTAATGTGCTGGTATTACAGGTGTGAGCCACTACTCCAGGTCACAGGTTCTACTTTCTACTATGGAAAAGAGAGCACAAAATTTGTTGAACAGCTAGCAACCTCTGCCATTGACTGACTGAAAACATGTTTCCTAGCCAAATATTTTTGGAAACTCTTCAGATTAAATCTCTCTCTTAAAGACTCACAATGAACATTAGCACTTTAAAGTTTCTGAGCAATCCAGCATGGAATATGTCTGTTAAGTTTTGTTGAAGTTAACACGCCTGAAATTTATTTGACCACATAATCCCTTCTCCCCAATTTTGTTGTTGATTTTTGTTTTTGAGATACTATTAGTGTGCTGTTGATGGTTGTATTAGTCCATTTTCATGATGCTGATACAGACATATGTGAGACTGGGCAATTTGCAAAAGAAAGAGGTTTAATGGACTTACAAGTTCCATGTGGCTGGGGAGGTCTCACAATCATGGTGGAAGATGAAAGGCACATCTCCCTTGGCGGCAGACAAGAGAAGAGACCTTATGCAGGGAAACTCCCCTTTATAAAGCTATCAGATCTCATGAGACTTATTCACTATCATGAGAATAGCATGGGAAAGACCTGCCCCCATTATTCAATTACTTCCCACCGGGTCCCTCCCACAACACGTGAGAATTGTGGAAGCTATAATTAAAGATGAGATTTGGGTGGAGATGCAGCCGAACCATATAAATGGTCATCATATTTCTGCCACTTTATTTCTGGCTTATTTCAGAGGTATTAGAACCTGGACCAGAGAATGGACAGAAATAAGGACAGAAGTTCATATTGATGGAGAGCTTGAACATATTCATTGACCAGTTAGTTTTAGGAAACATTCTGCTAAGTCCTATCTATTGATTTGATATACACTAATGACAATTAGTGGTTTTTAAATAAACTTTTTCCTTCCATTTGTTTATTTTTTAGGAGCTCAGTGTGAGCTTGCCACTTGTATACATACTGTCCCCTTCAGTTTTTAGTATATTTTCATGATTTCATAGTGACACCTGGTAAATTCAGAAAAGCAAATACACTTT
Organism: Mandrillus leucophaeus; assembly: GCF_000951045.1. Taxonomy (NCBI): domain Eukaryota; kingdom Metazoa; phylum Chordata; class Mammalia; order Primates; family Cercopithecidae; genus Mandrillus; species Mandrillus leucophaeus. The sequence goes on along the minus strand of NW_012105498.1, from coordinate 2,076,409 downwards.
ATTTATTATAATCTATTTATGTAGTACGGAAATCAGGAAATTCTTACTATGTTTAAGCTTCTTAGTACCTGAATTACTATGAGCAATATAACATTTCTTTGTTGCTAATGAGGTATGTTATAGCCCACTATATGGTCTCTCCACCAATTGCTAGTATTAAGCTTGATGTCTCCTTCATGCTTTCCATTGCACATCCACTGCTCCTTTTATTCTCCTCACTCTTAGCCCTATTTCCTACTCTTTTTCATTTTCCCTCATCTCTAAATTGGACAAGCTGATTCTTTATACCTTTCTCTTTCTTATTCATCACTCATCCCAACACAAATCCATTGAAAGTATGTGTCTATTTTACAATATCCTGTTAGATAAAAAGAAAAACCTTACATATAAAACAAATATTAGGGTTAAAGATTCCTATTACAGTGTAGTAGGCAGATTTTTGGCCCCCATGATCTCTCCTGCTTGGTGTTATTCCTTTGGTTATATTACATGATGCAGTAAAAGGGAATTTGCAGACATAATTATGGTTGCTAATCAACTAAACTTAAAATAGGGAGATTATCCTGGATTTTCTGGGGGGATTCACTGTAATTACGTGAGCCTTAATATGAGAAGAGAAACTCAGAAATATTCACAGCATGAGAAGGACTGGCCCATCAATGCTTGCCTGAATAAGTAGGGTCTCACAAAGAAAGCATGTGAAGGAAATTACTTCAACCAGGGAGCCTAGACCCAGAGCCTCATATTAGAAACACAACCCTGGGTGACACTTTGATGTAACCTAGGAGACTCAGTTGAGAATCCCATTATGTCATATCAGACTTCTGACCTACAGAAATGTGAGATAATTAATGGCTATTTTTTAAGCCACTAAATTGCAGTAAGGTGTTATAAATCAATAGAAAACTAAAACTAAGGTCAGTTCTTCCTTTCCAAAACCACTACTTCTGGAATTCATTAAGCAGTGAGCAATTGGAATACATTCAATTTATAAGCTGATTCTAAGACATTGTCCAATACATCATTTTTCTGGACTATTTATACACTAAAAATGACCTGTTCATGACCAGTGATGTTATTTTTTATCTTTTCATCCCAAAGTATGTCCTTATCTACCAACTTTCCTCAGAGATGTTTGTTTCTGATGCGGATGCTGGACTCTCTATTGATATCATCTAACATATGCTCACTAGTAACATCATTACTGCACCTCAATATCTGGTTTTCCTCTCTTTCATGGGCATGTAGATGAGATACTACATTTCCTAGCTCCTTTGAAGTTAGGCAGGATCTTATATTTTGTTCTAGCCAATGAACTTTAAGCTGAACCAGCAAAAAAGCCCCTTCTTGACCTCTAGTTCTTTGTTAACAGCCTGGAAACTGCACAACTTGTAGAAGATTTGTGTAAGGAAAAAAAAAAAGTCATTGATAGTGTTAAGACACTGAAATGTAGGTGTTAATTTTGCTCAACAGTATAACCTAGCCTATCCTGATTAATCCAGAAACAGATACAAGCTCTTCCCAGTAACAATATTTTACTAGGTTTCTGGATTATCCTTCATTATGTAGCATTCAGACCAAGACACTATGCCTATGATTAGGTGGAAGTTTTCTCATTCAGCTCATGTTGTAGAGAAAATTCAGAGTATGATTTTTGAAAAGGAAAACATAAGCTTTGACATGTTTTGGACCTGTGTATCAACTAAAACAGGCACATGCTTAATTCCCCCAGCAACATCTCTACTGTGATTCATATTCTTTTTTTCTGTGTTTTTCTTTGAAGTTATTTTATTCTTTTGAAGTTCACCTTGAAGAACTGAGCAACTCTAAGACAGTCATTATTTCTTCACCGTGACATGACTAATAGCTTCTGCCATAGGTGACAGTTCTTTGCAATCTTTAACTTCTCTTTCTATTCTTCAAGACTTACATTGAAATGTATCTTCTTCAAATGGATATATTTGTACCTATTCTGACTTAATCACATTTCTGATATATGATCACTCTTTCAAAAATTACCTAAGTGCCTGAAAAGATAACTACTCTTAAAATTGAGCCAAGATGATTTTATCTCTTTTTGCTGGAAAAATTCCAGACAGTTGGTTAATCTGCTTAACAAGAGGGTGTGGAAGTGGACTGTAAACTGAATACGTTAGTTATGTTTCTCTCATGAAATTAAAACTAGGTGAGTTTTAATTTACAATCTGACATTTCATTTGTTATATACTTTTTAAAAGCTGTACTGGGAGTGCAATCTGGCTAAATTTAATTTCATGTAATTTTCCAAGATTATTTCTTCATCTCAAGCTTCTGAGTTACAGAAGCATTGGTCTACAAAAACTGAGGTTGAACTCTTGAGAATTTGTTTATAAACACATATATATATTTACATACTCAGACGTATATGTTTATACATGTATAAACATATATAGAATATACCTGTATATATAAGCATGTTTATACATATATCAGCACATTTATACATATATGTTAATATATAAACATATACATATATATGTATACATAAACATATATATATGTGTGTATATATATGTCTTCATATATATATATATATGTGAAGACCCTAGTTTTGGCTCTCAATTGATAGCTGAACTTTCAGGTTAGTATTTGAAATATTCATTATCATCTTTCACTAATTCTGCTAAGCTTGTGCTTTTTAAATCACTGTTTTATTTTGTTAAGGAAAGGAAAGAGTCAGTAGGATGGTAGTCCATTGGGTTATTTGCCCTCTGTGGGTGTGATCAGCAGAGCCTAACATATTAATAACCAATAATGAACAATTTTGATGTATAAAATGATACGGTTCTTGGTATTGTACTTCATTCAAGCTAGTGCAATAACAAAAACCACAGTGTTTCTCAAACTTTGTTGTGTACAGGAATTACCTAGGGATCTTACATACTTTCTTTTTTTTTTTTTTTTGAGACGGCGTCTCGCTCTGTCACCCATGCAGGAGCGCAGTGGCCCGATCTCGGCTCACTGCAAGCTCCGCCTCACGGGTTTACGCCATTCTCCTGCCTTAGCCTCCCGAGTAGCTGGGACTACAGGCGCCCGCCGCCAAGCCCGGCTAATTTTTTGTACTTTTAGTAGAGATGGAGTTTCACCGTGTTAGCAAGGATGGTGTCGATTTCCTGACCTCGTGATCCACACACCTCGGCCTCCCAAAGTGCTGGGATCACAGGCGTGAGCCACGGCGCCCAGCCTCTCACATACATTCTAATTCAGTAGGTCTTAAGTCTGGAAATTTTACGTTCTTAATAAACGCTTGAGTAATGCCAATGCTACTAGTTCATACTTTGGATCATACCTTGAGTAGCTTATCTTTAAAGCAGTCATTCATTAATTTATTCAATAGACATTTGTTGAGCCACCAGTGTGAACTAGGCCTTTTAAGTTCGAAGACAGAACATTTCCTGCTCTTAAGGAGCTCACATCCTAGCAAAGTCAGGCTCATAACTAATGAACATGAGAAAAGTGATATGATAAATGACTGTAAAGGGTATGGAAGGTCAGATGGGGGTGATTAATCCTTCTTGTGATTAGGGATCCTTCTTGTGCAAGGGAGTGGGGGTGGCAATGGAAAATTTCCTCTGACCTAACTCTTAAGGACTAGGAGTTCTTTTCATTTTGAGGATTTATGTTTGCTGGAACAAGGCCTGGGGAATTGGTAAACTGTGTAAGCAGCTCCTCCTGCAAGTAAATAATAGTAACAGTGTGGCTCACACAATGTGGCAGCATGGATTTTCAAGCAGGAACTATCTACCTACCCCTTCTCATAAAAGTGAAAGTAAGACTGGGTGCCGCGGCTCACACCTGTAATCTCAGCACTTTAGGAGGCCGAGGTGGGCGGATGACAAGGTCAGGTGATCAAGACTATCCTGGCTAACACGGTGAAAACCCGTCTCTACTAAAAATACGAAAAATTAGCCAGGTGTGGTGGCATGCACCTGTAGTCCCAGCTACTCGGGAGGCTGCGTCAGGAGAATCGCTTGAACCCGGGGGCCGAGGTTACAGTGAGCCGAGATCACACCACCACACTCCAGCCTGAGTAACAGAGCGAGACTCTGTCTCAAAAAATAATAATAATAATAAAATTTTTAAAAAGTGAAAGTTAAGTACAGTACTTGCATTCAGTCAAATGACCCCTTAGAAAAGCATCATTAGCCACTGGTTTTCAGGTCAATTTAAGAAAATTCAAAGGCCTATCTGATAGTTTCTAAATAGGCTTAAATAGAGAAATTCTTCGATCTACTGCCACTATTCTTAAAATAAAATTAACAAAGCCAGATTTACCTTTAAGCAAATGAAACTTACAGGCCATTCATTTGTATGACTCTTTCCAATACCCCAAGAGGGATTGTAGCAATTGTGCTTTTGTAATTTTATGTCATTTTTCTTAAATTAGAGGTCCTCAAATTATATAAGATTCAAGCCCCACAAAACCTGGATCCAGCCCTGCAAGCATACCTTCTATTGTGAGAATCATTATGCTTTTAGTGTTTGTTTTAAGGAATATGCTCTGGTATCACTATAATTGGTAAATGATGTTTAATCAATTTTCATACAGTTGAGCTCTGCAGGTAATAAACAACCCAAAGAAAGATGGTCTCCAGGGATGATAAAAATTATCTCTTAACTCATGAATATTCCATTTGCTCATTTTCTACAGATGGATTACTTCATTTGAAAGTAATAGAAAAACACAGAACAGCATGCCTGCTACAAGCAGTCCTTAGTGTAGATGTTTCATAATGAAACCAGCATCTTGGCATAACCGTTCATATGCAATGCACTGAGCCTTTCCGACTCACGCTTAAGGGAGGTTATATACAAATCTATTTATTTTCTTATGTCAGAATAGAAGTATAGCATATATTCTAAGTTTGGAAATGTTGGAGCTATCTATTCTAATTTTGATAAATATACCTTATCTTCACAGAAAACAAATGTCTGAATATAATCAGCCATTATTTTCCCTTTAACAAAAGGGATTTTTCTACTGAGTTAAATCTGGTCCTAAAGACTGAGTTTTCTGGAAGTGATAAAACTAAATAAAATAGTTTTAAACACAGTTATAATACTAAGGAAAGTCTATTTTATCTTGAATTAAAATTTTGTCTTCCATTTTTTTTAGTATTGTTTTTGCCTAAAACAGTAGGGAAAATTTGGGAAGTGGGCATGCATTTATTATATTTACCCATAAGCTTTCCCTTTTTAAAACCTGTTACAAATTAAATTGGCTGGGTTTGGTGGTTCACACCTGTAATCCCAGCACTTTGGGAGGCTAAGTGGGCAGATCACTTGAGCCCAGGAGTTTGAGACCAGTCTGGGCAACATAGTGAGACCCAATCTCTCTTTTAAATAAATAATTATTCAAACTAATTTTGAAAGCTTCTCTTGTAGAGAATATGGCACTGGTCTCAATCTGAGCAGGGAAGGAGGTGAACTACAAGTATAACAGGATAATACTCAATTACCTAGCCTGAAGTAGGTTATCATCTGCATTCATCTCTGCAATAATAGAAATACCATAAGAGAGGAATACAGGAATACAGAAAGTACTTTGGTATCACCAACATGAGAGGACATAATTGCAATCAGAAGAGTCCGAGAAGACTATAATCACTTTTTACAATAGTTTATGCTCCAGTGAGAACTAACAGATGTCATATATTTCTGTTATATCTGTTTCTGCAGTTGTTTTGTTTCTTTTCATCCAATGATATACTTTAGCAACTTGATTCAGGAGTTCAAGTCAGAGCCTTTCTTTTCCTTACCTAAATGTTTAAGTGAAGTACAATTACATACAGCAAAATGCACAGATCTTAAAGGGTACATATTGCTGAACTTTGATAAAGGAATTCACTTGTATAACAAATACTTTAAATTAAGATATAGAGTACTGACATCACCTAGAAAGTTCTCTTGTCTTTTTTCAGTCTGTGCCCTCCCAGAATCAACCAGCATCCTGATTTCTTTCTTCATTACTTAGTTTTTCCCTTCCTTAAACTCATAAAAATGAAATAATTCAGTATATACTTGCTGTGTCTTGTAACACTCAACATGTTTTTTAAGATTCATTCATATTATTATTTGTATCAGAACTTGTTCCTTTATTTCTAAATAGTAGTCTATTGTTTAAACATATCACAATTTGTTTATCCATATTCCTAATAATAGACATTTCAGTTGTTTGCAGTTTTTTGCTGTTGTGAATAAAGCTGCAATGAAGATTCTTCACAGGACTCTTTGTGGACATATGTTTTAATTAATTAATTTATTTATTTATTTAATTTTTTGGAGACAGAGTATCAATCTGTCGCCTAGGCTAGAGTGCAGTGGCTCTATCTCAGCTCACTGTAACCTCCACCTCCCAGGTTCAAGCAATTCTCCTGCCTCAGCCTTCTGAGTAGCTGGGATTACAGGCATGTACCACCATACCATGCCCATATAATTTTGTATTTTTAGTAAAGACAGGGTTTTACCATGTTGCCCAGGGTGGTCTCGAACTACTGACCTCAGATGTTCTGCCTGCCTCTGCCTCCCAAAGTGCTGGGATTACAGGCGTGAGCCACCATACCCAATCTAATTTATTTGGAGTAGATAACTAGAAGTAGAATTTCTGAATCCTTAGGTAGGTGTTATGTTTAACTGTTATAAGAAGATACCAATCTTTAATAAGAACCTGCCTGAGATTTTGGTACAGTGGTTCTTCTAGTCTATATTTGCACCAGCAGTGTATAAGGGAGCCAGTTGCTTTGTGTTCTCTTCAACATTTAATGTTGTTCATCTTTTTAATTATAGCTGTTCCAGTGAGTGACATCTCATTGCGCTTTTGGTGTGTGTTTCCACTAAGACTAAAGATTTTGAGCATCTTTTTCATGTGTTTATTGTTTATTCATATATTCCATCTTGCTAAGTGTTGGTCCAAGTGTTTGTCCATTTCTTTACAAACAAATTTTTTTTTTTGGAACAATCTTAGATTTACAGAAATGTAGAAGAAATAGGATAGAGAATTTCTGTATGCCTTGAACCAGTTTTTCCCATTGATAGCATATTACATTATCGTAGAATATTTGTCAGCGTTAAGAAACCAACTTTGGGATATTACTATTAACTAAACTCCAAACTTGATTTGGATTTCACCAGTGTTTCTATTAATGTATACTTTCCTTTCTGGAATTCAATCTGAGATTCCACATTGCATCTATTTGTCATGTTACTCTAAGTCCTCCAGTCTGACTATTTTTCAGGCTTTTCTTGTTTCTTGCGACCTTGATTATCTTTAAAATATTGGCCAAGTATCCTGTAAAATGTGCCTAATCTAGATTTATCTAATATTTTTACTTTAATGATCAGACTAGTTTTATGAGTATTTAAAAAGAATATCACAGAGGTCAACTGTCCTTCTCAATACATCACATGAGGTGGTATGTAATATCTACTTGACATTTCTGGTGATGTTAACCTTTATCACTTGGCTAAAGTAGTGTTTCCAGATTCTCTCAAGGGACAAAACTAGGTAATATCCATATGTATATTATCCTATGTATACACATATATCTATAATTTTGAAATCTATTAATTTGGGTGTATATATGAGTCTATATTTAAACGTGAGTTCATATTGATGTCTCTGTCCTGTTCTCTGTCATCCAGTTCTATTCTAACCTTCTTTTTCTGATTATCTGTTACTTCCCTTTCCAATAGTGAGAAGATAGACTCCCACTTTCTACCATCCACTACTTACTTACCAGTATACATGTAAACTGGTTCAAAACTTTGAACCTTAATCCCTATGATAAACAAATTTACCAATTAGAGTGCAGTGTTTATGTACAGTGTATACTTCCTTTTATCTTTAAATACATAGTTTTCAGCCAAAACGCCATTTTCTTTATCTTTCTTTTATTATTTTTTATTTTAAAAAAGTTTATTCTGACCGGGAGTAGTGGCTCATGCCTTCAATCCCAGCACTTTGGGAGGCCCAGGTGGGCAGATTGCCTGAGTTCAGGAGTTCGAGACCAGCCAGGCTAACATGGTGAAACCCTGTTTCTAGTAAAAATACAAAAATTAGCCAGATGTGGTGCGCACCTGTAGTCCCAGCTACTCAGGAGGCTGAGGCAGGAGAATCACTTCATCCCGAGAGGCAGAGGTTGTAGTAGGCCAAGACTGCACCACTGAACTCTAGCCTGCATGACAGAGCGAGTCTGTCTCACCAAAACCAAACCAAACCAAACAAAACAAAAGAAGTTTATTCTGAGCCAATATAAGTGACCATGGCCCATGGAAACACAGTCTCAAGAGGTCCTGAGAGAGTGCACCAAAGTCAGCTGTGTTACAGTTTGGTTTTACACATTTCGGGGAGACAGAAGTTGCAGGCAAAGACATAAATCAATGGAGCAAAATTGTAAGTCAGGATATAGTGCCATAAATATACAGGAAAAGTTAAATACAAACACTAATGTACACATGAAAGGTATACATTGGTTTGGACTGCAAAGGTGAGATATGTTGAAGCAGAGGCTTATAGGTTAGAGGTGGATTTATAGATTCTTTTTTAAAAAAAACTTTTATTTCAGGTTCAGGGATACAAAATACTGTTTTCTAAAGTTACTCAGGTGAGCCTTTTTTCCCCATTTAAAGAAATGAGCTATTTACTTTTTTATTATTTATTTGTAAAAATTGTTTTGTATATTCAAGATGCAAATCTTTCTCATAAACATATTTTGCAGTTCTGTCCCAGACTGTGGCTTACATTTTCATTTTCTCAAGAGTGACTTTTGATGAGACATTTACATTTTTATCATGTTGTTCATCAAATTTTGTTTTATGGTTAGTGAGTTGGATTCTAAAATATCTTTGCATATCTCTAGATCACAAAGATTTTAAAAAAGTTTTCTTCTATGAACTTTATAGTTTTAGCTATTACATAATGGTTTTTAATCCATCACAAGATAATTGTTGTGTATGATGTGAAGAAGATGTCAAGGTTCAATTTTTCCCGTAGATATCCAGGTAATCCAGCACTATTGGTCAAAAAGACGTTTCTTTCACCTCTGAATGCCATTGGTACCTTTGTCAAAAACTGTTTTACTATATATTTATGGTACTATATCTGGACTCAGTATTTTATTCCAGTGATTTATATGTCTAGCATATGCCAGTACCATACTGTCTTAGTAAGTACAGCTTTATAATAAATATTAAAGTCAAGTACTGCAAATTATCTGATTTTTTTTTTTCTTTCAAGATTGTGTTGGCCATCTTGGCCCTTTACATTTCTTTATTCACTTTGGGGTCAACTTACCAAATTCTATAAAAAACCTGCTATGATATTCATTGGCATTTCATTGACTTTTCAAATAAACTTAAAAATAATTTACCTGTCTACAATATTGAGTCTTCCAACCTATAAGCATGGTATATTTTTCCATTTATGTAAGGTGTCTCAGCAGTATTTTGTAATTTTCAGTGTAGGAGTAGTCATATATATATAGTTAGATTTATTCTTGTGTATCTTGTATTTTTTGTTGCTGTTGAATTGGCATTGATTTTTTAAATTTAATTTTCCAACAGTTGGTTGGTAATATACATACATGCAAATAACTTTTTACATTGAACTTTTATCCTAAGACCGTATTGAATTCCCTTATTAACCTAATTTTATATGAATTTTTTTTTTATATTTGTTTGTTTTAGATTAGGGGGGTTTCTACACATAAAGTTGTGTCATCTGCAAACGAAGTCATTTTTATGCATTATTCCCCAAATTTTATGCTTTCTATTTCTTTTCTTTGTCCATTATAATGTCCATGCTAAGGTCTCCAATATAATGTGGAATCAAAGTAATGGAAGCATTATCACAAATAGGTATAAAGATACTGTCCAATTATTTTTCTGTACCTATTGAGATGACTATATGAATTTTCTCTTGTATATTATTAGTATGTTGAATTACGCTGATTGATTTTTAAATGTTAGGCCCACCTTGTATTCTTGGGGAAAATTCCCCTTGGTGCTGATGTATTATCCTATTTGTATGTTGTTAGATTTGGTGTGCTACTATTTTGTTTAGAAATTTTGCATCTTTGTCCTTGGAGGATATTGATCTTTTGCTTTTCTCATTATGTTCTTGTCAGGTTATATTAGACTAACCCTGGCCTCAAGAAAAGAGTTGGGGTGTTTTCCTTTCTTCTCTATTTTGTGGAAGAGTTTGTATAAGAATGGTGTTATTTCCTCTTTACATATTTGGTAGAATTTACCAGCAAGGCCATGGGGCATGAAATTACTTTGTGGAAAGTTTTTGAACTTCAAATTCAATGTTTTCAACAGATGCAATACTATTCAGGACTATACAAGACTATATAGGACTAAACGGTTTTCTATTCCTTCTTGAGTAAGCTTTGGTAGTTTGTGTCCATTGAAAAACCAGTCTATTTCATCTAAGTTGCAGAGTTTATTGGCATAGAAATGTTGATAATATTGCCTTCATTTCTGTTTAATATATTTAAGATTCGTAATGATGTTCTCCCTTTATTCCTGATATTGGAATTGATGTCATCTGTCTTTAAAAAATCAGTCTTATTAGGTGTTTATCAACTTTATTGATTTTTATCAGAGTACTACCTGGTATTTGGTGACATCTTCTATTGTTTGCTTGCTTTCTGTTTCATTAATTTCTGTCCTTCATTATTTTCTTTTAGTTACTTTGAATATACCATCCTCATTTTTATAGCTTTTTAAGATAGAAGCTTAGATCATTGGTTTTTTATCTTTTTTTGATTTCCACAACAAGCATTTAAGGCAATGAATACCCTTCATGGCACCACTTTAGCTGAGTCCAAAAAAAATTTGTTATCTATTATGCTTTTATTATGCTGCAAATCAAAATATTTTTTATTTTCTTTATGATCTTTTATTTGACTCACAAATAATTAAGACATGAGTTATTTTAATTTATTTTTGTATTTTTTAGTTTAAATCCGTTATTGTCAGAGAATTTAGTCTATGTTTTCAATCCTTTGAAATTTATTGAGATTTCTTTTATGGCCCAGTGTAGTCTAACTTGATGAGTGTTTTATGTATGCTTAAAAAGAATGTGTATTATGCGTATATTGAGTGTTCTATAATATATATTTTGGTCAATAGTATTATTTGAATCTTTTATATTCTTACTGTCTTTTTATTTACTTGTTATCTCAATTACTCAAAGAGGAATATTAAAGTCTCCAAATATATTTGTAGATTTGTCTATACTTCCCTTTAGTTTTGTAAGTTTTTGCTCCTTCTATTCTGAAGCTTTTTGGTTAGGTATGAATATAGTTAAGATTGCTTTGTCTTTCTGCTGAATCTGTCTTTTAGTCCTTATGAAATATCCCTCTTTTTCTCTTTTGTTCCTTGTTCTACAGTCTACATCATCTCCTTTAATAAAGCAGTTCATATTATTATGATTTGTGTTAGCTTTATTTGCCATCCTCTTAATTTCAATCTATGTTTTTTTTTAATTTAAAGTACATCGGCGGCTGCTGGGTGTGGTGACTGATGCCTGTAATCCCAGCACTTTGGGAGGCCGAGGCAGGCGTATCACCTGAGGTCGGGAGTTCGAGACCAACCTGGTCAATATGGTGAAATCCCATCTCTCCTAATAATACAAAAAAAATAGCCGAGTATGGTGGTGGGAGCCTGTAATCCCAGCTACTTGGGAGGCTGAGGCAGGAGAATGGCTTGCAGGAGGCAGAGGGTGCAGTGAACCACTCCAGCCCAGGTGACAGAATGAGACTCTATCTCAAAAGAATAGTAACAAAATAAAATTAAATAAATAAAAAAGTACATCAATGGCAAGCATTGCAGAGTGTTTTATTTTAAATGTTTATTCTGATATCTGCCTTTTAATTGAAATGCCTTTCATTTCATTTAATGTAAATAATAATTATAATGTTTCATTTAAGTGCACCGTTCGTAACTTCTTATCTGTTTCCTCCGTTTTTTTGTTTCTTTGATTTTCCTTTCCAGCATTCTTTTGGAATAATCACATATTTTGTAGTATTTTATCTTCTTGTATTGAAAATTTTTCTTGTTGTATTAATTTTTAGTAGTTGCACTGAAGATTACACTATCCACCTTTAACTTATTACAGTTTAGATAATCAATACCATGCCCTGCCACATATAAGAAATGTATTGTACTGTATTTCTCTATTTCTATTTTTTGTGTTACTCTTACCTATGCTGTACATCCCCCCAAAATGTTGTTTGCTTTAAAAATTAAATATCTTGGCTGGCATGATGGCTCACGCCTGTAATCCCAGCACTTTGGGAGGCCAAGGTGGGCGGATGACCTGAGGTCGGGAATTGGAAGCCAGCCTGACAAACATGGAGAAACCGCATCTCTACTAAAAGTACAGAATTCGCCAGGCATGGTGGTGGGAGCCTGTAATCCCAGCTATTCGGGAGGCTGAGGCAGGAGAATCATTTGAACCTGGGAGGCAGAGTTTGCAGGGAGCTGAGATAGCGCCATTGCACTCCAGCCTGGGCAACAAGAGCAAAACTCCATCCCAAAACAAAACAAAACAAAACAAAAAACAACAAAAACAACAACAAAAACTAAATATCTTTTTCCCTCAACTTTTATTTTAAGTTCAGGGGCACATGTGCAGGATGTGCAGACTTGTTACATAGGTAGACGTGTGCCATGGTGGTTCGCTGCACAGGTCATCCCATCACCTAGGTATTAAGACCAGCCTCCATTAGCTATTCTTCTGGATGCACCCCCTCCTCTCACCCCCATCCTCTGACAAGCCCCAGTGTGTGTTTTTCCCTTCCATGTGTTCATGTGTTCTCATCATTCAGTTCCCACTTGTAAGTGAGAACATGTAGTGTTTGGTTTCTCTTTCTGTGTTAGATTGCTGAGGTTAATGGCTTCTAGCTCCATCCATGTCCCTGCAAAGGACATGATCTCATTCCTTTTTTATTTTTTTATTTTTATTTTTATTTTTATTTTTTGAGACAGAGTTTCGCTCTGTCCCCCAGGCTGGAATGCAGTGGTGCGATCTGGGCTCACTGCAAACTCTGCCTCCCGAGTTCACGCCATTCTCCTGCCTCAGCCTCTGGAGTAGCTGGGACTACAGGTGCCCATCGCCCTGCGCGGTTAATTTTTTGCATTTTTAGTAGAGACGGGGTTTAACTGTGTTAGCCAGGATGGTCTCGATCTCCTGACCTTGTGATGCGCCTGCCTCAGCCTTCCAAAGTGCTGGAATTACAGATGTGAGCCACTGCACCTGGCGGTTCTCATTCCTTTTTATGGCTGCATAGTATTCTATGGTGTTTATGAACCACATTTTCTTTATCCAATCTATCATTGATGGGCATTTAGGTTGTTTCCATGCCTTTGCTATTGTGAACAGTGCTGCAGTGAACATGCATGTGCATGTGTCTTTATAATAGAATTTTTTATATGTATTTTTGTGTATACCTAGTAATTGGATTGTTGGGTCAAATAGTATTTTTGCCTCTAGGTCTTTAAGGATTCACCACAGTGTCTTCCACAACAGTTGAACTAATTTACACTCCCACCAACAGTGTAAAAGCATTCCTTTTTCTCCATAACCTTGTGAGAAACTATTGTTTTTTGACTTTTAAATAATAGCCATTCTGACTGGCGTGAGATGGTATCTCATTGTGGTTTTGATTTGCACTTCTATAATGATTGGTGATGTTGAGTTTTCTTTTCATGTTTGTTGGCCACATGATGTCTTCTTTTGAGAAGTGTCTGTTCTTGTACTTTGCCCACTTTTTAATATGTGTGTTTGTGTGTATGTGTGTGTGTGTGTGTAATGTTTGAGTTCCTTGTAGACGCTGGATGTTAGACTTTTGTCATATGAATAGATTGCAAAAATATTCTCCCATTCTATCAGTTGTCTGTTCACTCTGATGATAGTTTCTTTTGCTGTGCAGAAGCTCTTTAGTTTAATTATATCCTATTTGTCAATTTTTGCTTTGGTTGCAATTGCTTTTGGTGTCTTCATCAGGAAGTCTTTGCCTGTGCCTATGTCCTGAATGATATTGCCTAGATTTTCTTCTAGGGTTTTTATAGTTTTGCATTTTACATTTAAGTCTTTAATCCATCTTGAGTTAATTTTTGTATAAGGTTTAAGGAAGGGGTCCCATTTCAATTTTCTGCATATGGCTAGCCAGTTCTCCTAGAACCATGTATTAAATAGGGAATCCTTTCCTCATTGCTTATTTTTGTCAGGTTTGTCAAAGATCAGATGGTTGTAGGTGTGCAATCTTATTTCTGGGTTCTCTATGCTGTTCCATTGGTCTATGTGTCTGTCCTTGTACCAGTCCCATCCTCTTTTGGTTACTGCAGGCTTGTAGGACAGTTTGAAGTTGGGTAGTGTGATGCCTCCAGTTTTGTTCTTTCTGCTTGGATTGTCTTGGCTTTTTGGGCTCTTTTTTGGTTCCATATAGATTTTAAAATAGGCTGGGCATAGTGGCTCCTGCCTGTAATCACAGCACTTTGGGAGGCCGAGGTGGGCGAATCATGAGGTCAGGAGTTTGAGACCAGCCTGGTCAACAGAGTGAAACCTAGTCTCTACTAAAAATAAAAAAATTAGTCGGGTGTGGTGGCATGCACCTGTAGTCCCAGCTACTTGGGAGGCTGAGGCAGGAGAATCGCTTGAACCCGGGAGGTGGAGGTTGCAGTGAGCCAAAACCCCACCATAGCGCTATGCCTGGATGACAGGGCGAGACTCCATCTTGAAAAAAAAAAGAAAATAGTTTCTTTTTCTAATTCTGTGAAGAATGTCAATGGTAGCTTAATGGGAATAGCATTAAATCTCTATGCACATAAACTAGAAAATCTAGAAGAAATTGATACATTCTTGGACACATACACCTTTTCAAGACCCACCCAGGAAGAAGTTGTATCCTTGAATAGACCAATAATGCCTTCTGAAATTGAAGCAGTAATAAATAGCCTACCAATAAAAATTTTAAAAAGCCTGGTACCAGACATATTAACAGCTGAATTCTACCAAGGGTACAAGAAAGAGCTGATACCATTTTAACTGAAACTGTTCCAAAAAACTGAAAAGGAGGACTCCTCCCTACCTCATTCTATGAGGCCAGCATCATCCTGATACCAAAATGTGGCAGAGATACAACAACAAAAGAAAATATCAGGGCAATATGCTTGATGAACATTGGTGCAAAAACCTCAATAAAGTACTAGTAAACCAAATCCAGCAGCACATCAAAAAGCTTATCCATTACAGTCAAATGGGCTTCATCCCTGGGACACAAGATTGGTTCACATACACAAACCAATAAATGTGATTCATCACATAAACAGAACTAAAGACAAAAACCACATGATTATCTCAATAGAGGTGGAAAAGGTATTTGATAAAATTCAACGTCCCTTCACGTTAAAAACTCTCAATAAATTAGGTATTGAAGGAACATACCTCAAAATAATAAGAGCCACATATGAAAAATCCACAGCCAATATCATACTGAATGGGCAAAAGCTGGAAGCATTCCTACTGAAAACAGGCACAAGACAAGGATGCCCTCTCTCACCACTTCTATTGAACATGGTATTAGAAGTTCTGGCCAGGGAAATCAGGCAAGAGAAAGAAAGAAAAGGTATTCAAGTAGGAAGAGAGGAAGTCAAACCATCTTGTTTGCAAATGACATGATCCTATATGTAGAACACCCTATTGTCTCAGTCCTAAAGCTTCTTAAACTGATAAGCAACTTAAGCAAAGTCTAAGGATACCAAATTAGTGTGCAAAATTCACTAGCATTCCTTTAAACCGACAACAAGCAAGCAGAGGACCAAATCATGAATGAACTCCCATTCACAATTGCTACAAAAAGAATAAAGTACCTAGGAATACAGCTAACAAGGGAACTGAAAGACCTCTTCAAGGAGAACTACAGACCACTGCTCAAAGAAATCAGAGAGGATATAAACAAATGGAGAAAACATTATGTGTTCATGAATAGGAAGAATCAATATCGTGAAAATGGCCATACTGCCCAAAGCAATTTATAAAATCAAACATCTTTCAATGAAATTGGGAAGCATTATCAAAAGTCTTGGATATTTACCAAAATATTTTATCATTTATGTGACTTTTAATTTTTTTCTGTAAATCTGAAATTGCAACTGTCATTATTTTTCTTTCCCCTGAAATGTTCCTTCAGCATTTTATTTGGTGCAGACATGCTGGCAATTAATACCCTGATGTGATCTATTGGAAAATTACTTATTGACTACATTTTTAAATAATATTTTGCTCATATTGAATACTGATTTGACTGTTTTTTCCTTCTCTTCGAGTACTCCAAAGACATCGCTGCTTTGTGTTGTGCATTTTTTTTTCTAAGAAGTTTTCAGTCACTTTCATAATATCACTTTTATAATGATCCCTTTGTATGTGATATATGTTTCCCTCAGTAGTCTTGGGATTTGCTCCCTTTTTTAAAATTTATAATATTTTGACTATATTTCTAGGCATAATTTTCCATATATTTATCCTCTTTGTAATTCATTGGACTTCTTAGAACTGTGACTTTTTTTTTATCAAACTTGGAAAGTTTTAGAAAAAATAATTTCACAGGTATTTTTATCTTTCCCACTTTTTCTTTTCTGAGACTCCAACTGCATGAATGTTAGACCACTTGATACTGTCAAACAGATAACTGACACTGTGGGTTTATTTTTCAGTATTTTTTCTCTCAGATTTCATCCTGAGTAATTTCTGTTGACCTATATTCCAACTGAGTAAATCCTTCTTTGGTAATTCATTCATTCTTCTTTTGAACCCTTTCAGTGTATTGATAATTAATGTACTTTTCATATCTAGAATTTTGATTTTGTTCTTTATAAAATTATTTTCAGTTTACTGCTGAGATTCCTATTTGTTCTTCCATTTTTTCTTTATTATTATGTAAATTTTGAACATATTTGTATTAGTTACTTCAAAAATGTTTGTCTACTTGTTCCACTGTTTTGGTGATCTATGGATTGGTTTCTTTGGAATCCTATTTTCTTGCTTTTTTGCATGTATTGTATTTTACTATAGTAGACATGTTTTATGAGAAAACTTTTTTTTTTTCCCCGAAAGAGTGAGAACTCTGCCTACATTTGGTAACTAAAGGGAGGCAATAATAATTCAGAAATTATTAATATCAAGTGAATGTGTGACTGAGCCTCAACTTTAAGCAGATTATGTTCACTTTTGGTTATGTCAACTTCAATCTCACCGTAGTAGTTGCCTAGGAAATTGTCTTTTTGACTAGTTTGTGAGCCTAGATTCAAAGCTTTCTAGTACTCTTAGAAATACATATTCTGTTAAGAATACATACATTCTTTGTTGCTTTTCAAGCCAATCTTCACTTCCCTTTTCTCAGTAAACTTGGGAAAGAATAAGGTAGGAAGACTTTTTTATGATGTGCAAATTATAGTTGCACTTGAGAATTTTTCAAACCCATCTTTTCTGGCTGATCCTACCGTCACCCATAGTTCTATTGACCTCTTTTTAACAAAGTAAGTTTCTTGATCATTGGCAGATCTCCTTTTCTGTTCCCTGCACCTGCACCATTTGTCCCTGAAAGCTTCTGTAACTCATCACATTTCAGTAGTGCTACAAAGTGTATCTTTTATACTCTCCAGATTTTCTTGGTGTTACCATGAGTGCAAAGTAAACTATCTATGTTTCTTTACATTGTAAATCACAGGCAGTTTTCTATTTGAATTCCCTCTCTAAGTCCTTGTCTCCCCAGTAGTGATAAAGGGTTAGCACTCCATTTTATAATTTTTTATTTTACTCATATTCAGTTGTATACCATTTATTTGACTATTTGTAGATAATTGTCATGGTTTTATATTTTTTCTTAAGAATACATGCAATTTACTTACAAAGTACAAATTTTATTTTGTTATTTTGACATCACATTACCTGGTAAATATAACATTGTAATAGTATTTATTTCCTTGTGCTTCCCCACAACAAAAATAAACTTTCAGCTAAAGGCCATTTAGTATGTTCTCATTTTTTTTTTTAAATAAAATTAAGAAAAATCGATTCTCCTTTCATAAAATATATTGCCCTAAAACTATTGCTTCTTTTGAGAATTACTATAAGAAACAAAATTCCAGTAAGTATAAGCTCTAACTTTGTTACTCCTATACTTTGTGGTGAAAGCATTATGGTATTATAGAAAGAGCATCAAGGGCTTTGGTTTCTGAAAAAAAAGGATTAATGTACACTCTCTACCTCTTAGTATTAACAGCTGTGTGACCTTGGGCTGGTCATATTCTCATCTGTAAAATGGGGGTAATACTATTTACTTCACAGAGTGGCTGTGAAGCTTAAATTAGTTTTCAAGGCAAAATATCTATACCTGTATTTATACAGAAGTTGTCCAAGAAGGTACACAAACCCAGAAAAAGTATAGCTGACTTTCCTAGATCATTATGTAGAGTTTAGAGGGAAAAGTATCTTAATATTACATATTTTAAAAAATATTTTTAAAGATGAAGTATGAAATGATAATAAATTTGGGGTGGGTCTGGGGAAGCCATCCCTCCAAATCCTACATCTCTATATGTAATTATTCTGTAGTCCCTGAGAAGTATTTTAGTGAAAATATCTGGGAAACTCTAGGATGACCTATAAAACACGACCAGAATTATTTGGCACACAGCATGTGCTAAGAATAACTGTTTATCTAGTTACTTAATTGAATGAATACCTGGGACATAATATAGCTTTAGAATTTTTATTAGTCACTAGTGTGCCACGCTTTGTTGTCAACATTTAGATTGTTTTCCCTTTCATATGAAAAATGTTATTAAAACTCCTAAACATCATTTTTAAGCCTAATAGTATTAAAATATCTTCTGCTTAAGTACCTTCCTTTTTAAAACGTTTAATTGTGTCTTGACTCTTTGGAGGCTTTTTTAGTGACTTGTATTTGATTCCTTTTCCTGGGTGGCATGGAAAACATGATGTCATTCTTTCCATTGTCCTGGTCCTGGATTGAATAATATAAGATCCTTAACTTCTGGAGAACAAATTTTAAAAATGGCAATACAAATTCATTGAGTTTTAACTATGCTATCATAATTTTATGCATGAATGATTTCTGTTTTATATTTT